>NC_056728.1:1419059578-1419274578 GCF_019279795.1 Protopterus annectens | reverse complement strand
GCTGCACCACTGTGGTCACCCGCAACACCTTTCTTTCTTACTAAACTCTAATTTCTTCTAGTTTTCCAAGCATGTTTTCTATTCACGCCCTACGACAGACACAAACACTGCCCATCTTGTTTGCATGGACTGCAGTAGGAATATATATATATATATATATATATATATATATATATATATATATATATATATATATATACAAAATGAGTACAGGTTTATTAAACTTTTGTTTATCTTTTGTCACTATAGGTTATATTACTTTACTCCATCATCTTCCCAACAGTCACCATCCCATCTCTTGGCCATGGAATTATCTATAGGCTAAGACTCAAAAATTGAAATGGTCTGACTCTGTCTCTGCTCTTCAGTCATTTCCCATTGGAGTATGGCAGGGATTAGTTCTCACTCCCCTTTATTTTACTATAGTCATTAATGATGCAACTTTGTAGTATTAAATAGTCAGTCTAATTAAACATACAGTGACTGTACCTAATCTTTGGTTTCAATAATCCAGACTTCATTATCTAACCCAAGATTATGTCAATACCAGCCATAATACTAGCATATCCCCTCTAACATTTAAATACTAAATGTGAACTGACCACAACTCTTCCCTCTAGACTGTGTGTGTGTGTGTGTGTGTGTGTGTGTGTGTGTGTGTGTGTGTGTGTGTGTGTGTGTGTGTCTGCTCATGTGAGGTAAGTTCATTGATTTGGTCAATGACGGTGTAACAAACCAACAATAAGAAAGCCAAATATAATCCTATACACCACGTCTGCTGAGAAATAAGTAAGGACAAACATCTATAACATCTAAATAAGAAGCCTTTGCAGGCTTATTACTAAACAGGTTTTTATTCATCTGCTGAATTCTTGATATATTTCAATAAACTGCCTTCAAGTTGGTTACGTAGCTTTATCAAAAGTTCAGAAAAAAGAAAGTACACACATTTAATATTGTGATTAAAAAATAATACAACATTATTTTTTCAATACTGCTGTGATGAATTAAGTTATTTGTTGGTTGACTTGTTATACAAATCTGAGCTGTCATGTCTATAAAAAAGCAACCATTTTGTATGCAAATGTAAAAACATGTTCTCTTTGTAAAACTTGGATATTCAGTATAAAATCAAAGTCTTTCTTTTTCTTAAAGAAAACAGGGGCTTCATTGTTGAGGTATTCAGAAATCAGAACTGTGTGAGCTTTTTGTAGGGGCACAGAACTGTCTATAAATAAAAACACTACTTTAAACTGAAAAAGTTCACACTCTTCAAAGTCTATCAGCCTATATCCAAGTTGACAACAATGGTAGCTAATGAAAGTAATACCTCAGGTTTCATTTAGATACAAATAACCCAATTAAGGTTCACTAGAGGTATAACAATAAAAAAGTGATATACAAAACTGATTTCATTCATGAAAATTGCACGAAATGTATATAACACAAGAACTGTATCAACTATAAGACATGTTATTTATTTATTTTTTTATATTTATTTAAACGTAGTTATTTATTTATTTGTTTGTCTGTTTGTTTAACAAGTTAGTCCTACTTGGCTAGAAACCTCTTTTCACGGGAGACTCAAAATTATATTCATAATGACAAGGCAACTTTTGGACTGGGAACTAAAGAAATTCTTCTCATCTTTTCATTAAGGAAACTTAAACCATTTTAAATTACAGGCCAGTATTTTTCATCCCTTATCTCTTATACTGATATAGGTCAGTATACAACTTTATCCTGAATTTGAAATTATCTGTTTGTTTAATATCTGTAACTTGGAGGAATACAAAGCCTATAGTCCTGCTTTCTATTTTTTAAGACAGAATGGGCTGAATATATCTATATCTATATCTATTTTCAGCTATTCATATAACTATAAATGTGTGTGTGTGTGTGTGTGTGTGTGTGTGTGTGTGTGTGTGTGTGTGTGTGTGTGTGTATGAAAAATATATATTATTTTTTGGTATAATAATAATGCCAATCTTTTGCATTTTACAGACTCTAAAATGAGTTAATATTGTTTTGCAGATTCAAAGATGGACAAGCCTAACAGTTGACTCCATGCTATATAAAAAATCATGTGGCATGTACTGTTTTGATCCACCATTAGCTTTATAAATAATGCAGTAACTCTGATTCAGTTATGTGGCACAATAGATAGCTTAATCAATCAATTCTTCGTACTTTTGATTTTTCCATTCATCATACCTTTGAAATTCTACTGTATCATTTAAAGACACTACACAAACATTTCATTTATTAAATAGGTACTGCTACATATTTAATGCATTATTTTCTTAGCTTGTTTTTAGAGAACCAGCTATATAATGGGTTTTTACACATTTCCTTTAAATGTAAAACTCAGACAAAAAGGATGCAAGTGCTTTGGCTGACACTTGGTCTTTTTAGAATTACACTGGTAATAAAGGAGAAAACAGAACATTATGCAGCTGTCTTACATTTAATGTTTTGAGATAATTGCATTAATTAACTATAATAATTTGTTTTTGTAAATGGACTGATTTCAGAGAGGACCAATGAAAATGTAATTTTATGAGAGAACTTTTGCAACTTGTGACATTCAATTAATATACAGGGATTTGCAATTTGTTGGCTGTTAATTACAGTTACCTCTTAGAGCTAAAATGCATTAGAAATTAATTCTAATGTCTGGAACAAGAATGTGCACAAATTGCTTTAACATTTATCCATCCACTTACAAAAATCCTATCTTGCATATAATGATACTAAAATGAACTATATAGCATAGTTTTCTTTGATACTGCAAAGGTTTCAACTTCAGTCATTCTGCATCTGCTGAGACTAAGTGGCCAGGAATACAAGCTATTATTTTGAGAGAGGAATATTCCATAGCTAATTGCATAAGGTCTAATTGCTAAAGGCCCTTTAGTTTGAGATTGGTTCGTGTTTAAACTCTCTTGCTAGTATGTACCCCTCAACACACACACACACACACACACACACACACACACACACACACACACACACACACACACACACACACACACACACACACACACACACACACCTTTTACTAGTCATCCGTGAGCAATAAGAAATGGGGACTCAAGGATAATTCACAGTTAATGAAGCAAGCATTATTTGCTTGGCGGACAAGTGCAAATAATACACATTTCATAAACTCCATATAGAGGAAATGTTATGGCATGTACAGAGTTCTGATATTTAGTGTTGAATAGATGGAATATACAGCTTCTGTGATTTTACCAAAATACTCCTCGGAAGTCCATTAAGTCAGAAATGAGGATAGTGAAATAGTCTATGATTCATATATAGTCTCAGCAAAGAGATTTCATTTTGGGTCTTTCAGAAGAGCACTAACATTATCACATAGCTGAAGCAGCAATATATCATTTGATAAATAACACTTTCATAAATGTTAGTACAGCATTTATCATTACCAACTGTTCAGATTATATGAGGGATTCTGATAATGTTATTCAAAAGTGTGACTTAAAACAGAACATCTATGTTAGATGCGTCAGTGTATGATATTGTCATTATGAAAATCACACAGGAAGGAAGGTATAGAACTAATGCCACTTGTTAGATAGACAATCTGCAGAATGTTGATTCCAAAATTAATTGTGTAAGGGAACATTGCTTACCTCCTAGAAAAAAAAAATGACAAGTAAAATATGTTTTTAGTTCAATTGTTAACGTCCTGTAAGACTACTGTAGCCTATTGTTTTGAGGAAATACATGCAGCTTCAGTTCTTTTGGAATGCACACCAAAATAACTCCTTAATAGCTATAATACATATCATAACTGTCATATAAAGTGCACAGTAGTTAGTATTGTTTAAACAGATACCGAATCTGAGATTGGTGTCACGTGAAATGGGCTAAGACTTCATTCTACAGTTGTTGTTGTTCTTCTTTCAGCTTTTCCCGGTTAGGGGTCGCCATAGTAGAACTCCGGTCCGCTAATGATTGGCAGTAGATTTTCACTGTGCCAAGGTGTCAGCTCGACGCCCAACCTTCAATGAAGGCATGCCCATTCACGCATGTCTTTCGAATGCCACTCGACCGCAGGGAGGACATGCGGACTCCACACAGAAGGCGCTCCAGCTGAGAATCGAACGAGAGAACCTCTTGCTGTGAGGCGACAATGCTACCACTGCACCAGCGTGGCTTAAGACTTCATTTTACAGTAAAGATCTGAATTATAATGATTTCTCTAATTTCTCTTTGTATACCTCCATGATACACTGTAGATGTGAAATAATGTCAAAAGCAATTTTATTTTAGGCTCTTCACTTCTGATGAGTGCCTATTCCATGTTCAGTGACAATAATTACAATCCTAATGCAGAGCGAGAAGTTAAATGCAGATTGGGAGAATTTATACTAATTCTGAAATTGTAGTATCTTAAAGAATCCCCTATTCCCATGCTTAGTGATTCTATACTTGGAGTGTGTAGGTTGCAGGTTGCAGTTCCACATCTGGGAGAGGGAAGGGGGACACATCACTCTTGCAAAAATACTTTACTAGAACAACAGTAAGTTTCAGAATTTACTTTTAAAATTAAACTTCATTTTTGAAAAAAGAACTGTGTAGTATTAAGGCATGCAATATTAGGCCTTGATCCTCAAATAGCAAGCAACTGCACTGCTTCTGTTCTGGTCACCCATGTTATGTAAGATTGAGAAAGACTTATTCAAGGAAGCCACTTCTCATGCTTTCTCCTTAGTTTGACTCTTTCATTAATATTTTAAATCAGAAATGAAAAAATAGTTTGTGTTTATTATATAAGCATTAGAAATTTTCTTCTTTTAAAAGGTTTCTAATTTTTGCATGATACTGTATCACCAATGTATGTCCATTTTGTATGTTCATTTTTTTCTTCAAAATGTCAACAATAAAACTAACAACATCTCCAAACTCAAAGGGACTGCTCTAAAATTTGTTGGGGTTTATTTCTCACAAATGGGCTAGGGATTAAATCAGAAAAATTCAATGTGCCAGGTTTCTTTGTGTTTTATTAAAAAAAAAACTAAGGAATTTAATACATTCTCTTTTAAAGAAAATGAATAATTTACGAGAAATTCACATTTTAAAAAAGCAAATTCCAGACACCATATGTGAGACTTCCATTTTCATTAGGATACAGGGATTACCTAGCATGATCTTGTACATAAAAAAGGGTTTTTATGCCACTGCCTATGAAACATGGCACAGTAGCCACTGAATATGGAGATTTGTTGGAGTCCATTAAAAACAGAGAGAAAATATCATCTAGGGGAAGACAGTGATAAAAGTTAATTTTACATTGGGAAAATGAATAAATGAGGGTTGAAAATGTTGCCAGTTTTGCAGCTTAATGGCATCACTGAGGAGTTTATAACAGGCATAATCAATACTGTGCATAAAAATGAAATAAAAACAAAATCCACCAATAATAAAAATAAAAGCAAAACTGCATCACATACAGCTTATGATAACAAGTGACTTGGCAGTAACCAAAATGTGCGTAAATGCTGCAATTTTAGACAACAAGTGTGCATTGCACCTCTAAATATGGCACACCCTGTTTAAATGCAGCTTTAGATACAAAAGGCTCATTATAGTGCTAAATAACTAACTCATAGCATTTATGCAGGTGAAAATCATTTTGACATAGTATGCTTAACATGAAGAAATACACATCAGCAAAATGTTAGCATTGTTGAAGTAAAAGACCAATCAAAATCTGATATATATGACAGGACTATTAAATTGTATTCACTCAACACAGTGTATGCTGAATGTAATGACGATGCATTCAGAGATTTGCAAAGTGACAGTATACATATTACTCGTATTATGAAAGGTTGTAAAGCAGAATTTTATCTGAAAATCTATGTGCTGATGGCAAACCACTTATGTTTAAAATAGAAACTTGTGCAGAATGTAGAAAAAAAAATATATATATATATATATATATATAATTTTATTTATTTTGCTTTTGTTTAACAGGTTTGTCTGACTGGATTTAGTCAATAAAACATTTTCAGCAGAGGTCTTATGAGAAAAGCTCCAACATATTACAAACATTTTTGAACAGACATTCAGTAATTGCATGAACAGACGTTAATACATTTGATAATTAGATTACATTCATATGAAAAAAAAAACAACTATAACAGTATTAAAGGTACAACTGCATTTAGTAGATGTTGAATATGGAGCATTTGATGAGGTGTATTATTGGGTTTGTTCAATGGATAGTAGATGTTGTAATTAGTGTTTAGAATGGTAATATTGAGGTTTAGAGGTGGGGTATTTAGCAGCTTCAGAGATAATTATACTTGAAGTTATCATAAGGTTTATATTGGAAGCATAGCAATGGCTGAACCTACCTATAAAATATTGTTGTGCACCTTATTGTCTTTTCCAGGTATAAGCTAATGTCAATGGGATAAGATTGGTTGAGCATGGTTACCAAACTAAATAACAACCTATTGTTTTCCTTCAGATTATCTCTTTGTAGAATCTGCAAATGCAATCAAATATGTGTTGGTACAGTTAATTGTTTGCCTTTGGGTATGATAAAAGAGAATTCATGTTTTCCAGTTGAGAACTGAAATGTTTACTGCTGAACTGAATGAGAAAATGTACCATGCAGTTTAACCCAACTTACACAGGACAGTATCAAAGCATCTTGCCACTCTATCTTATAAGCATTGTTCACCTCGAATCACTCCAACTCTTTTGCATAACTATTTAGCTGATCAGCAGAAGAATCATAATTATACATTACTCCTTCTGAGTCCACATTAGCATCCAGTAGTGGCAGTCTTTTTTTACTACATTTTTTCTGTGTGATTATCAGGCCAAGAATCTACTCCTTCTTCCTTCCCTCTCTGCATCTTTAAACCAGCATAAATTCACTTTCAAATTATTTCTGTTAATTGTCTGTCATTGTAAAAATGGCACCTTAAAGTTGCAACTCAACAACAAGCAGCAGCTTCAGTCAATACCTTTTTGTTGAAAATTCATACCTTAAAACATTCATCTGCATTAATGTCATGCTTGTTCATATGTTCATAGGTACTACTTGGGTAATGACCCTTGAAGATCTTTACAAGTCTAACCTTACATGTCCATGGTGTTTGAGATGATTAGAACATTTATATCCTGCCCCTGTAAGTGAGGTACATGGATGGTAAACCAGTGGTGAATTTATAGTTACCCATCCATTCATCCACATTTCACTTACATAGCATAAGAGAAGCATTGTGCTTTACATGGATAGGAAGAAAACTCCAAAGAAGTGGTATGCTATGTGATACATATCTATCCATCCATCAAGTTGTATTTATGTTGGAAAAGAGATTTTGACCTCTTAACCAGGTGCTTATGCTCCCATTTGATGTACAAATGTGCAGTAGGTCTACCAGGATAGGGTCTTTTGAGGCTTTGTACACAAAGCAGAGATCAAACCCTCAGTAGCCTGTATGACACTAAGAGAGTTAAGATTTTGAGATGGTCTCCATACTTTGTTAATGATTTAGGCCCTTCATTTTCTTAGTAAGAAAACATGTTGGGCATTTAAATGTTGTCAAATGTTTGAACAGATGTATACTGTAGGGGGCATTATATTCAATGGTCAGCAGGATGAGTGTGGAATGTGGTTAAATGATCATGTGCCTAGTCCTGGTTGCCAAATCCTTAGTACTAATCTGCACAGTGAAAAAGTATGTCCTTGCATTAGTGGGTATGTGGTGACTGAAGCACAATTCATTGTCTGCTTAGGTACAGAGGTCCTAACTACTATGTCACCTTTCATGGGTCTGTACAAGGGATTTATTTATTTCCAAAAGATATTATAATATACATTTCTTGGCATTCAGTTTTAGTCAATGGTTTTGATGCTAGCTATTAGTGTAGGAAACATCCTCTTTGAGTATCTTTGTGTCCTCTGAGGAGTTTATTATGACCCAGAGATTACAGTCATCTGTAAACGTGGTCAGATATAAAGCCTTAACAGAAGCTTTGACTTCTGATAAGTAAGTGTTAAAAGGAGTGGTTCAAGGACGGAAGCCTGGGATGCATCAATAGTGAAAGGTCTATTGGTGGAGGTACAGCAGCCTATCCTAACTTCCTGAGTTTAATTTGGTTGAAACTTTGTTATCCAATAAGTTAGACAGGGACTGACATTTAGCTGAGATACTTTATCTATAATATGTGAGTGTGAGATGGTGTAGAATGCATTTGAGATGTTTAGATATGCAGTGTGTGCTAAGTTGCCCTCATCCCTTTGCTTCAGTAGCCTTCTCAAAGAAGTCAACCAGGTTCAGTAAACAGTATCTTAATTTAAAAACTCCAAACTAGTTGGATCAAGAATTTTTAGGGTCCTTCTTTCCTGATTTATTTATTCCATAATGATCCTTTCCATGGTCTTACAGATGAGGCTGGCTAGTTTTATGGCTCTATAGTTTCCCAGGTTTGTTGATGCCCTACCTTTGTGCAAGAGGAAGACAGTTGTCATCCATTCATCCAACATAAATCCTGTTTGGAGTCATTGAATACATACATGCATGCATACAAATATTTCAAGCACAGGCAATGATGCTCTTCTAGCCTGCCAATATACCAAAACATTTGCTCCCATAATAAGTGCTCAGACTCTTCAAAAAGTATCTAATGTAGTGCTTGAATATTATTTGGTAGTCTGTTCCATGCATCAGTTACTCCATTAGAGAACCAATTAGTGCACTTCTCATTCCTATAGAATCTTCTACATAGGTTGTATGATGATTCTCTAGTACTTTTTGATAACCCCAAACATTCCCAGAGGTAGTTGTCTCTAAATGCCCTATGTACCGGAATAGGGTCTCCTCCTAAATATCTATATGAAGTACTGTACAAGATCAGATATTTTAGTTTTTCATAATAACATTTATTTTCACATCACTAGATATCTGTGATATATTTCCATTGCACGCTTACCAATTTTCTCACGCTTGTTTTATTACAAAGTTTCCATATTGTTATTCCATATTCAGGACTGGGTCTAATGTAGTTAACAAACAGTGACATCATCATTTCTGATTTCCTTGACTTTACAAATCATTTTATGCAACCTATAGTTCTATATCATTAACTAATTGGCTGATATGATTTGAAAAACTCAAAGCTGGATCTATCCATATAGCAAAGTCCTTAAAAGAATCTACAAATTCAATCACTGTACTAAATATTCACCTTTCAGTTTGTGTCTCCCAAATGTCATATGCTTAGATTTTGATGTATTTATCAGCATAGTGAATATCCTCTGTAGGGGCTCTGGCGGGTCCTTTTTCAGGCAGGCCATTCAGCAGTCTGCTATGTTATTTGGCCCATAGAAGCAGTGCTTGTGGTCTTGAATAGTGAGGACTTCTTCATAGGAAATTTGAGGGGGGGTATAGATGTGGGTATGAGATCTGGGAATGTGCGTGTGGGGGGTGAAGTTTGAGTTAAATTTGTGCACTAGTAGATTGGCTACGCCCTCTGGATGAAAGTCTCATCCCATACTTACTGAGAAATCATTTTAGTTTGAAATGTCTGAATTATTTATTCATTCACTTTTTTGATATAAGCTTTTTTCTGATCTGATATCAAATGATAATGTGATATCATTAACTATTAGCTATAACGAGTACTGGGCATTGACTCTAAGGGTTCTAACATAATTAAAGAAATAGTTGTGAATGTCCTTTGCGTGAGTGGCATATCTGTTTTTTGTTGATCTGATCAGTGTCTGGAGTTCCCTATTATGTTTAGCAAGAGCTTTTTTTGTATCTTGAATGTTGCATTTATTTTTACATGCAATTAATTTTTTTTTGTATGATACCACCTATTTATATTTGGTTGTACCATAAAAATTACTTTTTAGATTTGGCATTGTATTTATTCAGATGGGGGCAATTGCATTTATGAAGCTGCTCATATGTGCAAAGAATTTGGCAGTAAGGGATTCCACATAAGGAGTGGGGTCATTGAGAGGAAGGGGATGTTAAATTTATCCAAATCATCACTCATTGTCAGTAGATTAGCTTTGGCATAATCTCTAAAACCTAGATATTGGAAGGCACTTCTGGCTTCATTTATAAGGTGAAAGTGACTGACTTGTCCGATTTATCCAGGGAAATTGTTACAATTCATAGAGAGCAGAGATATCCCATATTGGTAAGGAACAAGTCCAGGATTTATTACCCAGGTTTTTGGTGTGGTCTACCATGTCCAGAGAGGTTATATAGATGAGGTCCAGAAACTGAATGGACATACAAGTTAGAAGATGTATACATCTCCCAGTTTAATGTGGTATAGTCGATGTCCCCAAGTAGAATGGTGTTTGGCTTAAAGTAAAGGGACTCCATACTAGTTAGATAGGAGTTAAAGTTTGAGAGTGACATACAGGGTGAGGTATGGCTATCCATGATGTGATAAAGGATTTAGCTGCTGGAAATTTTGATATGGTAGAGTTCCAGATTTTTATCTTGTCTAACTAGTCTGGAGGTGATGTGTTTTTTTATAAATTTAGAAACACACTGCCACTTTTAGTGCCTTCATCTAGTGTAGTAAGCCTGATTGTATGATAGACATTGAAATCTTCCACTGTTGGGGTTCTCTTACTGGTCTTGAACCTGGTTTCTTTAATGATGCATGTATCAATATTATCCAGAGTAAGGAGTACTTGGGAGTGATTTTTTTTGTCAAGGCTCCTAGCATTGCCAGCAAAACCTTTATGCTATTTTTTTCTGTTGGGAGTTTTTGAGAACTGACATTGCCTAAAAAAAGCACTATGAGAGTAGACAAAGTTTAATCCAATATGCAAAACTCTTGGGGGGATAAGTGCAAGTAATCTCTGGCAAAGCAGTTAGGACTGTCTATTATCTCTTCCTATGCTGATAAATACTGGACCATCTTTCAATTACACCATAAGCTAAGCTGACTGTTGAAGTCAGTAGACTCGTGGACAATATAAATGATCTTTCAGCTAAATCTTAATATAAATCATCTAACAGTAGTATATGGTTATGACTGCTGTAGTACATCTCATCATATACTTACTGAGAGATCATTTTAGTATAGAAATGTCTTTGAATTATTCATTCATCTTTTGATAAAAGCTTTTTTTTCCTATTCAAGTTCAAAGGGGATCTGAAGCTTATATGAGCAACTGAAGTCATAAAACAGAGAGTCACACTTAGAGAGAATGCCAGTGCACTGCTACACATGTACATGCATGTAGCTGGACATACTCTCTTGTGCACACTCATAGGCATTATGCAGGACCACCAATTTACCTGCCTTTCTACTTTTGGAATGTTGGAAGGAAGACAGAAATAGAGTAAAATATGCACACATTACCACATCATGTCAGGAACTGTTTTTAGACCAGGGGTAAAGAAGGGAGAATGCAAATTATTATTGGAGATTTTTTGTTGAATGTATGATAATTTCTTAAGAATGCAAAATGCAATTTTATAGTATATTGGAAATGTCTGTGCATTTAGATTAGTACATGGGCTAAGTATGCAAAGAAGTCATAGGATTATATGTCAGTTATAGGAGCTACAGGGATATATGATGCCAGTTTTGAAAACGTATGCTAGTCATTATAGTGGATGAAATAAATCATTTGGGATTACTGAGGATAAAAGGTCTTGCAGGGATTAAGTTAATATTTGAAGTTAATCAGAAGGTATATGGGGATCTTATTCCTTATGGGCATTGAAGTGTTAACTCTAGAGGGACTTATTGAGGTGGTGACACTGATGATCTTGTCAGTATTTTAACATCAGGTAACGCAGTTACCTGTAAGGCCAGGTAAAAGATTGCGAGGCAAGATGAATGATATTTACAACATGTTTCTGTATGGGAGGATGAAACGAGAGCCATGAGGAGGTCAGAATTTCAATGCTGTGCTGTAGTAACTAGATGGGAAAGACAGTGAAATGAAGAAAAGTAAGGCAGCATAAGGGTCCATGTGGGAAAGAGAACTAGAGGCTGATGGAAGAAAGGGCACTGGAATAAAATAGAACACATCCTGACTTAACATAGAGACAGCTTTGATGTTGGTATATGAAGGAACAAGAAGCATAAATGCTGTTTAGAAATAAAAATATTATGACTTGAGTATGTAGTTTTATAGCTCAGGGTGTGGAAGAAAGGGGTACTACAAGGATGAAGAATGTGACAGAATGGTCAGAGGAAGGGGGTACAGAGACAGACTGCAAAGGGTCCCAGACAGAGAGAGCAGGAGATGACAATGATAAAAATGTTCCACATAAAAGCTGAGGAATGTAGACTGAAAATATTGCAGAAGGGGAGAGAGTGATACAAAGGCCATTGGTCTACATGACAAGTGTGGATGGAGAGGAAGAAAGGCATGTTGGGAAGTAAATATTAGAAGATAGGGTAAAGTAGAGTAGCTGGAATGCACATCTATGTAAGCTGCATGGAGTCAAATGGACAAATACTGGTTGAAGATGTTTTGAGTGGAATTGTGTGATGCTCATGTTGTGCTCAAAAGGGCGAAGCCAGCATGGGATGTGCTGTTTTGATTACTACAGTAATGGATAAAACTTATAGATTCAGTTAAGCTGAAGACAGAGAGAAGAGTTGCATATGATACCCATTAGAGATGTGATGAGATTAGCGTAAATAATATGCATTTATAGTGGGGGTATAGGGAGATGTGTGTACTTAGGGGACATGGTGAGAATAATTCTAATTCTACACATTTACGTTGGTGGTGTGGAGAGATGTGGATGTTTAGGGGATGCGATGATAATAGTTACATTTATGGTGGAGTGTGGGGGATTTTGACTTTTAGGGGGTCAGTTATTGAAGCAGCACTGTATGATATGGTATGATATGATGGTATCTTGAGAATTATGTGTACGTGGATAGCAAGCAGCACTTTAATAAATGACCTGTCAGTAAAGGTGGGGTTACATTACTGAACTTTCTGATGGAAGTTTGAAAGAGCCAAAATGTGCAAGCGAGCTCCTATGAAGGAGAAGAGCATAATTTCTGTCAGGAAATTCCCCCACTTGAAGGCACAGTGAGCCCCTGCTGGATATATGTAATAAGTAGCAGATCTGTGCTGGGGGCAGAATCCCACAATTTTTGAGGATACAAGGAGGCAAAGCCTCTAGTTATTTAATTCTCTTACAGCAGTTTTGAGGTTTGCAATTTTCTTAGCTAACCGCACAGTATGCTCTGCACTTATTAGTGCCAGTTATGTCTCCGACATTAAACATGCAGCCAAGCTAAGGATATCACTTACAGCAGTTTTGAGTTTTTGACATTTTCTTAGCAAAACACACTTTACACTTTGCACTTATGAATGTCAGTTATGTCAGAGATTAGTTGTGCAGCCAGACCAGACATCCATTAGCAACGAGGTGAAAGGGTATTTACTGCATAATTATCACCATGAGCTGTCAGTGTTTCTTCTTACTGGTTGTCAGTATGTCTAAACATGTGTTGCTTTCTTCTCCATTACTCATATATTTAAACCGCAGATCATGTATAAATTATGTCGATGGATTCATTTTACTGTCTTCTTCATATGAGCAGCATTGTTGCACATTACATAAATTCAAAAACCTTTGTATTTATCACATTGCTAAATATTAATCCTTGTAATTTATGAACTATGTGGTCAAGTTCCCCTCTGTTCTGCTACCTACAACAAAGTATCACCATGTGCATATACAAAGATCTCGCAGGTCTTCTAATCTCTCCCAAACCTCAAAAAAATCATGTGATATCATGAACTGCATTATCTATCAATGACTTTCTACCTTACTTGCTTTAGAAATTGGAATAACCTTCTACACTGACTCCAAGGATATAAACTGCACTCAGAGCATTCACATCATATCCTATGCAATACCTCCTTACTTGCCCATTCATTTGATGGGTCTCCATCCCCTAACCTTCCATTATCTAAATTAAAGGTAATAACTGATAATGTTTTACTCAAGGTCTGTAATACTGACACACATTCAGTTAAGTAACATTTCAGTTAAAGCCACTGTTCCTTATGTTAGACTTCTGAAAATGTCTATTGCTGTATGATATGAATTAGGAAATATCCTGTATATTGGCTTTGTGGTATTTGTGATGGTCGTAATGTTTAATGTTTTGCTGATGACACGAGGAGTTATATTTTCTGTTTTAGAATGTTTCGTCTTCTAAGGGTGTTTATCTTTCTTCTGCAATTGTGAAATTGCAGAATTGATTTAAGTGGTTAATGATAGGAGTGAAGGACAAGGCATTCTGTAAATGCCATTTGTTTTGTTCTTTTATGTTTTAATATTTTATTTTTCCTTCTCTTTTTTGTTTGTTCATTAATTAGAGTTAATGGTGGTAATGGGCTTTATTGTTTATTGTTCAATATTTTTGGATTCTATGTTTATACATTCATGTTTATGGTATAAATCCACAGTCCACAGTTATTCACAAATGTCACCCCTTTTTCAATGTCGTATAGGCAGAGACATACCTGATCTCTAAACTGCTTGCTTTAATTATGATAAGCAACCATTATGCCAATACAGAAATCATTGTAAGCAAAATGTTCATGACTCATAAATAGCATAAAATAAAACAACAAATAAAGTAATTCTCTAATCATTTTAAAACTACTAATTAATCCATGACTTCTATGTTAATATGTTACTTTTGCAAACATGTGTGTAATGCCCCAGGCTGAGCATGAAAACTGGATTAGTGTGCTCTTCCCTAGTCAACAAATGCATAAACAAACAAATAAATAAATACACAGAGAGCAAATTGCATATCATATTTGTTTGCTGCAACAATAGCACATGATAAAATACATTTAAAGTAAAACTATAAAGAGATCCAAAAATGATTAATTTCATGCAAATTATACCCTATATGGTAGCAGGTGAAAACCTTTGGCATTTTGGTCATTTGTGAGAGTCAAGTTTTAGTGATGTTGTCTCGGTGATGTAGTCATTGGGTAATGTGGTCTTTCATTGTTTTGAAGCAGAACCAGGTATATATATATATATATATATATATATATATATATATATATATATATATATATATATATATATATATATATATATATATTACTATCAAATGTTTCAAGTTCAGAATGTAAAGCTATCATAATGTAGAATCATATTATTGAAATTCATTATGTAAAAGCATTCAGATGGTTGACAATCAAAATGTTTCAACATTTTCAACCATTTTCAACATTTTTCCACCCTTTGTGAAACCAAACCTTCACCAAACCCAGTGTGATTAAACACTACTTACCTACCCTCTTAACAGAAACTGGTCAATATAAACCAAGCTAGGTAGGGGGGCTACACATCTCACACCCCCCAATGTGGACGCTGTGACCCCCACTCCCAAACTATATATTCTAACTCCAGGATCATAATACAGTGGGGAAAAGGGCATATACACCGCCACTATTATGTTCGGATGAAATGAAATTCGGTGAAATGAGTTTTTGGCGATTTGGGCTTTCGGCGATGACAATGAAGTGATCGAGTTCATTTATTCGAATTGCATTGTACTTTTGACATTCTGAATGGGTGTTTATGACAGTTGAATAAAGGATTTTCACATATATGTTATTCAGTTATGTGACTTTCAACTATTGGCCTTTCAACCATTTGATAGTAAACATATATATATCTATATATGTAGATATATACCCTCACCCTTACTCTTTTGTCATGTTGTTTAGCTTCATGATCACTACTTGATGACAGAGAGCATTGCTGATGCCACACTGAGAAATTCAAGATGGATGATGCCATGAAAGAAGGGTTGTGTTTTTGG
Organism: Protopterus annectens; assembly: GCF_019279795.1. Taxonomy (NCBI): domain Eukaryota; kingdom Metazoa; phylum Chordata; order Ceratodontiformes; family Protopteridae; genus Protopterus; species Protopterus annectens. Next base: position 1,419,258,720 of record NC_056728.1, on the reverse strand, counting down.
ACAAAGGAGATTGACATTTGGCTGAAACTACTGACCATTAGGAAATGAGATCGATGCAATAACAAGGACATTGATTGCCAACACAAGATTTAAAGAATCAGATGAATTAGAGTGAACTTGAGAATGGATCAGATGCATGCTGAACTGAGTTAGTTTAATGTATTACAGGCGTGGAAGGAGTGATGACAGTTTTAGCATACAGAGAAGTGTTGTTTGTCGATAAAGGAACAGGAAATACTGGTGTGTGTGTGTGTGTGTGTGTGTGTGTGTGTGTGTGTGTGTGTGTGTGTGTGTGTGTGTGTGTGTTTGGTGTGTACACCAACTAGTTTCATGGCACACACTGACAATTGAGAATGCTGTTAGCATAGAAAAGTATAGATCTGTGGGACCAGAAGGTAGAATACAGCAACATACAGTGAGTGATGAATTCAGAACTAAGAGACTTCTGGTAAAGATTAAAATCCCAAAAATATTCAATTATATAGATGTAATGTTACAGGCAATATAAGTTTGTCTTTAGGATTAAGTATAAAAGACATAAAAGCATTAATTATATAGGGACTGAGGACTTCTGCAAAGTGACTTTTGAAGCATTTATGTCATTAAGAAAAATTATTTCTGAGGTAGCAATTAAACAAGAATCATGGAAGGGCTATCTATATATATATATATATATATATATATATATATATATATATATATATATATATATATATATTTTTTTTTTTTTTATTATTTTTTTTTTTAATTTGGACTGCAACCTAAAAAGAAAATGCATTTACAAATAAGAACTGATGATATAGATTTTGTTGAAATTAATTTTTTTCCTTCTCTTTTTGTGAAAAGGTGCATGATATAAAAATACCTGAATAAAGAAATGCTTGGACTGAGGGACATTACATTTTACAAATGGAGGAATGTAGCATGATCGGAATATAATAAATATTAATGGAAATAAGGGGACTATAAGATATGGAGGCACTTAGTAAGGGGCATGCAGTTAGAAGTTTTGAAATAAAGTGTAGGAAATGTAATTCCTCGTGACATTTTTGGTTTAACTGGCCTGTGCTAAAGGACAACAGAAAAACTTAAGAAAATAATAACAAACAAGATGAAATACACAATGGTGTAGGAGAAAATATGGAGCAGGACAAGTAACAAATCAAGATGTAATTGACTGAAACGTTGGGAAATATGTTACTATTCAAGAACAATATAGGGATGAAGCCTTGAGAAGTGATGAAGGGAATGACAGGGATACTGAGAGGGGGAAAAAGAGACAAATAATGGAAAATGAAGATATAAATACAAAGTGTTAATGTGTATAGTATTAAAAATTATATCAAGTGACTAATGGTGATCAAATGGCGATGAAGGCAGAAATCATATATTTATTAGATACAGCAAGTATAAAAAAAAGAAGAAGGGTACAACTGAGGCCTTGTCTGGTCTGTAAGAAATGAATAATGTTCAGATAAAGGGATTTTCATAAGAAATAAAGAAATCAAAATATTCAGTGTTATAATACTAACACCAAGTAGGATGGTGATGTGTGAAAATATGCTTGAGTTATGCTTTGGTTAATGTGTTTATAATTATCAATAGGAGACTTTAAATGCAGCTTTTGGGAAGAGTAAGAGAAAAAAAAACAAGCTGTGAAAGTACCAAAAAAGGTACAATATTTGGAGGTCAGATATGATAGGAAGAAAAAGAAAATAGATTAACTAAGATATATATTTTAAACAGAGATATATTATGTAGTATATTCTAATGAAGTGGATAAAAAGAAGTACATATGAAGATTGCTGAATTTTCTGATCACAAAGATGTGATGGCAAAATATTGAGAACAAAGAGATAAAGGAAGGAAAGGAATAAAAATGATAAATATTGAAGTCAATATGCCAGAAGAAATGAAGCTGGAATGTAAGAAACTATGTGAAAAGCTGATGAAGATGAGAAAATTTGATGAAAATTGGTCTGTATGGTAGGTAGTATATAACGACAATTATAAGACAGATTTTTTAATGACAGGAAATACAATAAAAAAGAATCATTTGAAGAAATACTTGAACAAAATTCACTTAAAATTGAGAGAAGGGAAAAAGATATGTGAGAGAAAGAAAGTTGAATGAAATAGAAGGAATGTAAATATCTCTTATACAGCCACCATTTTTTAAAAAGAAAGAATAGGAAGTTTCCCCTTATAAAGAGAAACAGGTAAGGATAAAAGAATTAAGAATGGAGGCAATGTATAATGAGGAAGGTGGTATAAGACATATACAAAAACAGATAATGGAAGTAGTTGAAAGATCTGTAGATAAAATATCTGAAAAGAAAGTAGCTGGGGAATAAGAAGGTGTGTTAAAAGTTTGTGAAATGGTTAAAGCAGAACTAGAGATGGAGATTACTAGGAAGAAGTAAAAGAAGGAAGAGGTACAAGTGGTGATAGAGAAGGGGAATGAAGAATCAGCACCGTGATTAGATGGATTCAGTTATGAGTATTACAAGCCAATGGAGATGAAAGGAAAAGGTATTTTCACAAAGTATTGAAGCAATGGTTAGATAAGGGTCCAATGCAAGAAGACAACTGTGGGGGAGTGATAAAATGTATATGGAAAAGGACAAAAGAAAGATAAGAAATATGAAACAGTTTTATGGAATGCTGATTATAAAATATGTATGAGAATAACTCAAAAATGGATGCAAAAAGCATTAAATGAAATAGACCATTGGGTGTCTGGAGTTAAAAGGGTGTTAGTATGATAGAAAGAAATGTGGTAAGATTGCTTGCATGTGATGTAGAGAAGGTGTTTGATAAAATATAGCATGAGACTGCATAAGAATTTTTTGATGCATATAGAACAGGTAAAAAGTTATGAAAACTATAAGAATTTGCTATGAAAATCCATGGGTGAAATTAATGGTGAATGGATGTATGAGAAATGAAATCAAGATATGAAGAGAGTTAAGAAATAGTGCTCAAAGTATGTGCATTTTGTTATAGGAATTAATGCAATTATTCAAATATGTATGTTAGAAATAGATGAAGTGTGTTAAAAGATGTGAAAAGAAACTGAGATAGTGATATGCCTGAACCATGCAGATGATTTTCTTACTGAAGCAGAAAATAGTAGCTGGATGAATGAAAGTGCAATAAATATTAAAAGTAAAGGATTTAGGGAAATAAAGAAGATGAAAAGTATGTATCATAATATGAAGGAAATGACTGTAATAGGGGTTTAAGTTTGAAGAGTATAAAAATATAACACAGGAGAAATTGTAACTGGAAGAAATAAAAATGGGAAAATAGAAAAGCATTGTTAGATTTTTGTCAGTTTTATCTAAGGTTCTAGAGTGAATCCTATTAAAAGAGGAATAGTATATAATAAAGAAAAGGGGATTATGGTTGAAAAATCCTATTTGTTTGCAGCAGTGCACCTATTTTGAGTTTTAAAAAGTCTAACAGACACAGATCAGAAAATGGTAGGGAAGTTGTTATATGAGTGATATGAAGAGGTATGAAACCAAGTAAAAGGAAAATGAAGGAAAGCAAACGATTCTAGAAATAAAGGAATATGTAAACAAGATAAAGATTTGGGAAAGACAAAATCATGAATGTAGTGGCAAGAGGAATATGTGGCATGAGAAAATCATGAATGATTTTTTTTTTTTTTTTTTTTGGTATAACCATGGAGTGATCTACTAATAAGATTAGAGATGCAATTAAGCAATGAAGAAAAAGCTTTGAAGAGGTTTATGAAGTTGTGAGTTTCTTTTTATAACTTTTAAAGGAAATGTCAAATATAAAGCAACAGAAGAAAGAAATATGTTATGATTGTACGACTGAAGAAAATGCAGAACATGTTTTTTAGATTTTAAAATGCAAATGCTTTTATGGAAAAGTTTCAAATATTAGTGCAGAAGTGAAGGCTTCAAGGATATGAACATGGAAATGATATTATATAGCAAATATAAGAAAAAAACAGAATGAGGAGGTAAATAGGATTAAAATATCATCTGTTACAGTTGTGATATTGTGGAAGAGAAAATGTGAAATGTTACTGTATAGTAAAAACAGAAGAAATAAGAAAACAGTTTTGGAAGAAGCATTAAGGGGATAGAAGCAAAGATGAAAAAATATGTTAGATTGTTGTCATTTTATTGATGAAGAAATTGCAAGAATCTTGTAAAAGAGGATGAATATAGGGTTGCAGAGAATGTAAGTAATGTATTAATATAAACAAAGCAATCCCTATGCTTTTTCCATAAGTCCAATGGGATATGTCATATTCTCCTGAGCTACCACCAGATGTAAGGCAGTTGGGGCCTTGGTTTAGGATCTCTTCTGAAGGATGGTTCTCTTAGCAGTGCTTAACCCTACTTATCCTACATTGCAGTTTCAGTACTGGGAAGTAATCAAGTACCTGGTGTGGGAATAGAACCCACAACTGAAAAAGCAAATAGAACCCAGAAACATATTTCAACATGCTGCTGTGGGATAAATATAAACAGCATGCCTGCATACCACTACCCACAAAAGATTGCCACCTGTAACCATCTGATGTTTGAGTAAGAGGAAAGAAAAAAAAAATATTACATTAATGCATTCCAATTTCTTATCCCTAGACAGTGCACCATCCTACATAAGCTATAGTGATACTCTGTGCAGTTCTATGAGTTTTGTGAGGTATATTAATGAAATAATGGTGGGTAATGTTTATTCATGGATTTTTGGCAGGTCCTCAGCTCCCATACAACCTATAGTTACCTTCTGTGGATACATCTGAGGTTTGTGAGGAAAATTAAATAAATATGTATGTGCCTGGCAATGCAATCTGAATCCAGACAAAAAATGGCAGTATTATTTTTACACATAGACAAATACACATGCAACACACACACACACACACACACACACACACACACACACACACACACACACACACACACACACACACACACACACACACACATATACACACACAGACACATACATACACATATACACACACAGACACATACATACACTGCCCCTGACAAGCCAGGTCTTTCAAAAGATGCACACGTGCACACACACACACACACACACACACACACACACACACACATGCAAACATACACTGCCCCTGACAAGCCAGGTCTCTCAAAAGTTGCACACGCTCCCACGCACGTGCACAAACACACACACACACACACACACACACACACACACACACACACACACACACACACTCATATCCACAATGCACACAATGCACACTTACATTCAGTGAAATTGGAGGAACACCATTCTAATTAGTTGCATAGATCGTTGGTGAGAGCAAGTGAAAGCTCATATAATTACTGTAAAAATAAATAAATAAATTCAGGCAAATCAGAAAACCACCACTGACTGAATGGAACCAAGGGGACACCTAGATAGCTTATACACAAGGCTGGCCATGTGGGGATATAATGGTAAACATGAAGGAAATTGTCCTATAATTCTTCAACTTATTTAGCATGTTTACGTAGCACTGAACACTTAAATGTATATCTAAATATGCAGCATACATAACGAGCATGTGTAATAACATTGTTATAGTGATATGGAGTATGGTACATAAAACAAGAAGAAAGTTTAGGAATCTAATATGCTTTTAGATCACTGCAATACGTAGTAATAATAATCTGAAAAAATAAAGTGAACAGCTGGCACATGAGAACAAAAAGACTATATCAGTATGAAATGCTAATCACCCAGGTTTGGTAGAAGACCAGGAAATAATGTAGACTGGCAACTGCATTTTCTTAGGACAGCTCTCAGTCTTTTTGCTTGTTTTCATGTTTGTGCATGGTCTATTGTCTGCATGAAAATATGCATTTAAGGCTGTTGTTATTAAGATCTAATGCGGAAACAATTTCACAAATTTGATGGATCTGACTGAAATGTGTATACTGTTCAATGCACTGTTCATGCAGTGATACTGCTATATTGACCTCTTCCTAGTGACAGTTACTACCGACTTTAGGTACCATAGTCATTTCATGGTTAGCTGTGGTGGGTTCTGATACGACAATGGAGAAAGAGTGGTGTACTGCAAGTAACACAGAACGAAATATATGGTCACAAAACACATAATTATGGAGCATCGAACAGCAACGCCTAGATTATCAAAAGTGCAAAAAAATGTCTGAAACACAGAAAGGAGAAAAAGGAAACTGTAAGTATTAAAATATGAGCTTCAAGCAGCCCCCCCCCCCACCCCATGAACTTATATATACTGAAGACACAGTTATACCAACTTGGAGAAGTGAGAAAGTGCTCAAAAGAAGGGAATCACTGTTGACAGATACTTAGAAATCACACCATCAGCAATTTTCTATGTAAAACAGCAGTCAGCGTGGTGTCCCTTGGAGTTTTGTGATGATTGATGCTAAAGAAATTTTAACTCAACCATGTGTGGACATACATTAAAAATGCACAAACCATATGGTTACAGCCACTTAATGATTCTATTTTATTGTTCTATGCCTCTAGTGAAAATAGGTACTGCAATTATACAAAACCATGTTCTGGTATACTTCAATTATAAAAATGAGCAATATTGTTTTGGTTAAAACAATGTGCATGCACCTGATAAAATGCACTGCATGAGCAGAAAGGTTTTAAATGCTTTCATTTTAGTTTGGTAGAAGTTGATAAATTGTCTTCTTTGTTAATCTTGTAAAAAGCATACTAAGAGGAAAACATGTGCCTGTACACTGACAGGTGTGTCTGTTAAAATGTAGCATATTTGACCTATCTAGTGATAGTGCCTTTAAAAAGTAAGTATTTCTAGCATCAGTAAACTTTAAATTGGATGAAATATGCTATCTCTTTTCAATAAAGAAAAGGTTACTGAGGTTTTATAACTTTATGTTTCCTTAAAGACATGATGGCTTGGTTATCTCTATCATGGAAAAAACAGTATACTATTATCATTGCATTATTTATGTCCACAGGAAAAAAAGGTTAGAGATTGTAGAGTGAAATATGGTTTTCTAGAGGCTGAACATTAAAAGAAAACATCTCCAAAGTGCTATTTCTTTTCATGAAATGGAAGTACCAAGATAGCATTATGTATTATCTCTTGTCATTGACAGGAAGGCCCTGCAGGACATAGTAAATATGTGAATAACAATAAATATTGTTACTACTCAGATGGATAATGTGTTGCAACACTAAGGTCTGGGTAACTGCAATATGTTAAAATTTAATTCTCAGATGCAGCTTGCCTATTGCTAGAGACTGGTAACAGGGTTATTGCTCTCAGTTGTAATGCAGCAAAAGGGAGGGTGGATGAGATGTATAATGGTATTTAAGTGTCAGCTTTCCACAGGTAAAGGATCTGGATAGTGAAGCAATTCCCATGTGAACCTCCTCTTTATTAACAGTTACAGACTTTCTATGGGGTTTGCACTTGCGCTTCAAAAGAGTCTGCAATAAGTCAGAATGTCATCTTGGTCTGGAAATCGTTTCATTACTAGACTAGATCAGTGTTCCACTGAGGTCGGCGGTGCTCAGTGTTCCACCAAGGTCAGCGGTGCATCTGCAACTACATCTGAGTATGGCATATGCCTTGATATGTGTACAGCATTTAGCTCTAAATGAGGACTTCTGTCTTGTTAACAAGTGGGAATCTGGAAGGAAAAGGCAGCTATTCTCTGATAATCAGGAGACGTGAAAGACTTGTGCATAAAGACTATCCATCTGCAGTTGTCTGAAAGAGGATAAAATATATTCAGCTAATACAGAAAAACATAAATGGATAAAACATTTGATGTCTAGCTAATTAAAGGCATATGTAGTATTATATAGTTTGATATTAGAGTAGTTCAATAAAAGAATCAAAGTCCTAAAATAATTCATGCATAATCTGTGAGGATCCAAATATTGGTACTATTTAGTGGCAGAAGCATCTATGGACAGTTTATTACATCATTTTAGTTAAAACACTGAAAGGTTAAATTGCATTATGGACAACAGATGAATTCATGAATATACTGATAAAATTATAAGGCCACAGAATGTATTATATGTGAGTGTGTGTGTGTGTGTGTGTGTGTGTGTGTGTGTGTGTGTGTGTGTGTGTGTGTGTGTGTGTGTGTGTGTGTGTGTGTGTGTGTGTGTGTGTGTGTGTGTGTGTGTGTGTGTGTGTGTAATATATATATATATATATATATATATATATATATATATATATATATGTGTGTGTGTGTGTGTGTGTGAGTGTGTGTAGACTATACGCTTGTCAATCATAAAAGTACCTTAATTCAATTAAACACAGAGCAAAAAGCATAAGCAAGGAAATGGGACAAAAAGGCAAATAACGCATACGCACATGAAAACTAGCATATACAGATATTATACCTGATCTGCATTAAGTTCTGCTGCTGCAAAATAAGAAACATATATTGAGCACACAGAAATAACTGCTTTTGGGCTGTTCTGAGCAAACCTTACATATGAAACAATCAGAGCAAGATAGTCTTTTAGTAAAATTGGCTTTATCATCATCCACAAAAATGTAATTTAACACACCTGATTCACTGAAATAAGTTTTCTGGTGGAAGCAGTACTTTGCCAGCACCTTATAAAGCATACTGTGCTCAGAAGTGGGGAATGCTTTTTCATCAACCACCAAGTTTTAGTGATGGTCTTTGTTGCAGTCTGCCATATTATAGAGAAATTAACATTTCAGACCAATTACTGCATGATGTTTGCTGCAAACCTTTGTTTTAGACAAAAATGTTACATGTGGTCATTATGTGAAAAATAATACTTTAATAAACATTTCTAATCAAAGCACTGGAGTAGCTGAGTGCAAACTTTGAAAAATGACAGGAAATGTCATTATGCAATGGCATGAATGTAGTTAACAACCTTTTATCAGCACCCGAGAAATGCTGACATGACTGATCAACAGATGACAATAACTTAAGAGCATTGTGGTATGAATAAGTCCTCTGTGTAAAAGTTCTTTGGCATATGCCCCTTGGGTTTGGCATTGGGAGAAGAGCAGCACTGTCCCTTCTTTTGGTGACAAAAATATCAGCACATCTCTTCATTGTGGCCACTGAAACATTCCAGCAGGCACTAAGAGACACTTTGAGCCTTGATCCAGCACCATCACTCAGACTTTAAGATGTATTATGCTCTTGAGGGCGAAGTATCATTTTCTCAGTACACCAAAGGAACGGTTATCAATTCTACTTGAATTCCATGTTGTGGAATGGTCAGTAATACTACCTGGGGCCAAAAACAGCAACCACATAGGAAGATAAACAGCAGGAAGTCCCCTGGTGATGGTACTTGTGAAGTGGAAGGAGTATTACTTCATCAAGTCTTGGGTTACACGGAATGGAAATAGTCACATTATTATCTGCAAATACCACACTAGGGTTCTGTAGGATGCATAACTATTGAACAGGAATCAGTTTTGTCAGATAAATACAAGCAGAAAGACCACACATTAAACTCTATGCCTGATATGTCTTGATATGATCAGAAGAGGTCTTCAGCACCATACCAGCTACATATCCCTTCAAATGGGAGACACGCTGCAATGTATGAAGTTCTGTGCATTAATTATCTGGAATTTTACAGCAAAGCAGTCTGCTACCTCTACCTGGCATACCATACCATTGTGCATGTATATATATATATATATATATATATATATATATATATATATATATATATATATGCATGTACGTATGGGCCATATTTCATACTGTCTTTGTATGCTGTCAGCAAAGTATCAAAGTATCAGGATATCATAATTTGCACAAACTTGCCATACATAAGTTCTGAATCCATGAAAAGTGCAGTACAGGTTACATAACCATGCATATTACAAAGCATTCCCATTCACTTTCATTGACAACTACCCTATTATGAAGTTTCCTGATGACAGGTCAGATTTTATCCAGGGGCTCTATTATTGCAGCAGAGTACCAGTGCATTCATTCTTATCTGTTTTGTGTTTTTTCAGGACAAGAATAGGCTGCAATTATGAGAACAGACAGCTTATCAATAATTGTGTGTATTCCCTGGCCTGTGCAGTGGGTGTATGCAAACATTCTAACACCATCAGATACTATTATAGAATTGGATAAAAGCCTGTTTTACCTGACTCTGATATATAACATTCCATAGAAGGCAAATAATCTTCACTCCACATTTTTCTCTGCTTTGTGCATCAAATTGCAATATTGTGGAGTGCAGCAAACATGCAGGTGGCCTATCCATTGGTTATGCTTGCTTTAACCTGCATTCAGGCTGGAACCATACATTATCAAAGAGGCCATTTATTGCTGGCCTGCAGAACATTAAAGTGGTCAGTGTGAAACAGCTGGATAATGTATTTCTTCAGTACAGAATCCCCACTTTGTCACATAAGAGACATTCATACACAGATATCTGTGTTAGTGTATGCATCTTGTCTGTGTGTAGTATGAGAATCAGCTACAAAGAAAAACTGGTTATCATAAGAAGAAGAAGAAGCATGACAGGACATTAAAACATCTTATAATACAATCTCCAAATACCATAATACTCTGTGTCACTGCCATAACATTCATTACTTGATTCCCCTGGTAATGAGCTCCTGTGATGCTGATGGTAATGTACATGGCTAGCCAATAGATAATGAACCTTCAGTGGCAGGTACTGAATAGACAGCTTGTTTACAAATATTAATACCATATGTGACCCAAGCTAACAGGTAGGCAGTCCTGTTTTTTTTTTATCCTGTCTCTTCCACATAGTGCCATCCCTTAGTTACTCACTGCCTGCATGCTGACTCTAATTTCTTCTGTGAACTTTATGAGCAAGGTACTTTAAAGGGGTCACCTGCCCCAGGCACATGCTATTACTGGGCATGATTGGCAGTTACTAAGATGGTGTGAGTGCAGTCATGAACAGATGGGTAAGATAGTGGCATCCTAAATAAATACAGATGATGCACTTGAAATTAGCTCAGGATGCTGACAGCTGCTGTAGCAAGGAGTTTGCTACAGTTTGGTCTAAAACTTTAGTGTTCTTTTTTTTTTCTTTTGTTCTCAGCTTTGTGTTAAGGGTGTCATCAGTCTTGGAAATGCATGGAGAACCAGATGACCTAGCTAGAACTGTGTCATGAAGTGATCAATCATCCTATAATCAGTAAAAAAAAAACATTTTTTAAAGTAAAAATTAATAAAAATTATAGATGACTATATGTTTTCCATAAGTGAGAAGATATAATCAAAGCGTACCTGCTTGCATTCTCATTTTATGCCCTTGTATTTATTTTTATCTTTATTTGTACTGGTTTGAATTTATTCTACTAACCTTGTAAATAATTGTAATTGCGAATTGATGAGTTATCATGTGGGTGTGCAATAACTATACAGTCTTAGTATTACTAAGGGTTGGTTAGATTCTAATAAAGTCTTTACTTGTGAGACAAAGCGCTAAATCCATTCAAGAGATTTCCTGGTTCAGAAGTACTGCTGTATGTGTTATTTGTTATTAGAGCAGTAGCAATTCCATAAATAACAGATGACAAGAACAAAAGCCTTAAAAAGATCAGGCATACCCCTAAGAAGGAAAGTGACTACAGCTGTATGGCAGTCATGACAGATTGCATTATTTCCTTAACGTAAATGGATGATCAGTATTCCTTCTATAACTGACATCTACACCAAAGATGTGCCAGAGATATCATGAGAGGCCTCTGAGATAGTGAGAAGCTAAGTTTAGCTCAAGTGAAATGTCCTGTTACTGTAAATTTTTGTATGAGATTAAGACATTTCTGGGAGCACGCCTTCATTTCTTAGTAGAAATTCTATTATTTAGTACTTCTGTAGTTTTGAGGATTTCTCTATCTGCTTTTCAGATCGGGATTTTCTGATCCGTATATCTTGTATGAACTTCAGCTTGCAAGATGACCACAGAACTTTCATCTTCTTCCCCTTGCTTTAATGTATAACTGTAAGCAACTTGTTTGATCCTTGTCTTTCTAGGTTGCTCACTGCATTTAATGTTTCAATCAACTCAAAGCGCCCCTGCAACTTCACCTGATATGTGTTCTCCATTTTCTATGTGGAGGGTAGCAATATTAATACCTAAATCCCACAGCCAGTTAGACATTATTTTTATAGACTTGATGGTCCTCTTTTGGACATTATGCATGTGCTGCATTATTATGGGTTTATCCAGCTTTAGTCTATCCTGTAAACTAATCTAATGATTGGTCATGCTTTGGGATGCCTGCTACATAAGAGTCCCAACAGGGTAAACACAATGCAATGGCTGTAACATAAATGTCATATCTTATTCAACAAGTATCTCATTGGGAATACCAGCACTTGAGAATAACAGTACCAGGTCTCTAGTAAGAGCTATGGCATTAGGACTGCTTACAGATTCTACAAATTTTGCAGCATATCCCAATATTACTAGCATGTACCAGTACCCACTGATAGAGTTAATTAGTAGCTCTGTTCTGTAAGAGATACTGGAATCAATGGATTTTGAAATCCAGGATGGGATATATCTTTCTGACATAGGTTCTTAGGTAAGTACTAGATTAGCTGTCCTTGTGGGTTATTTTAAATCTAGCCAGTTTCACATTTGTGCTCAAATAATACATACCTCATCTGGTTAGAGATTGAACTTACCCATCCCATGGTCAATAATTATATATTACCCCTAATAAAAATAACTCAGATCATACCACAGGTAATTTTAGGAAACCATGCATGGAATAACGATTTTAGCAGCTGCCTCACTCAAGTTGTACTACAGGGGGCAGTCCTGGGGTAAATTTTCTGCTTCCCATCCATAGATCCAAATAGCACTTGATTATAGACAGGGAAAAACATTCTGGACAGGCACAGAAATGTTTAATTACTTTCAATATACCTAGACAGTCACAATTTTTCTAATATGCTGGTCTTAGTATTACCAAGTGACCTTTCAAAATATAATAGAGGCAAACTTTATTATTAGATCCAGGAAAGTTTTGTAGAGTCCCCTCATTGTTCTTACTTACCCTATATAAGGGATCATCTTTTAAATCAAACTAAGGCAGGAAGTAATGGCAACATCTTTTTCCCTATCTTCTCCTATAACCTTGCTTATATTTCTCCTCTTTCTCTCTCTCTCTCTCTCTTTCTCTCTCTCTGGCTGTTCTTAAACTTTTACCTTCCTGTTGTGCTTTCTCAAAGTTTATGTGGCTTCCTATTCATTCTTGGTAATTTTCTTCACCAGTTAATCTAGAGATAAAAAGTATAGCTTCATCTACCAAAAAAAAAAAATAGTACTGAAGCTTTGTCTACGTCTTTTCCTACCAAAGGTAGTTGTGGACAAAAACAGCTTCTTCTTTAATTCTTCTGCTGTCTGTGCAAGCATCTCGAAAAATTCCCTGTTCTACAGATTTCTCTTCTTCCCTAATAGAAATAGGTTTCTGACTCTGCGTTTTTGTAATTCTTTCTCTTTTAGGATTCAGTTTTATTTCATTATCCTAAGGGTTCTTATTTATATGTTCTTTGTTTTGTATTATTTTCCTCTCTGTTTCTGTACATAATAAGCTTGTCTGTATGTATTGTTTTGCAAAAAAAAAAAAAAAAAAATACTGCTGTCACTTTCTACCACTTCTCATTGATTTCCTGTGCTGAAATCTCTTAACTGTATTGGGTTTCTTTTAAAACATTTTGGTGACATGATTCTGGTAACACATGGGATCCTTTTTTATCATTTACCCATAATCAAGTTCCACTGAAACTCCCACCTCCCATTTAAACCTCCATGGGTTTACTCAGATCATTACCACCCCCAACAGATTTAGCAAAAATAGAGTCAAAGATAGTATCTTTGATTGGATACTTATTAACAGACACCCCCAAAAGTACAAGTCAGGTACATTACCTGATGATCTAAGTGATCACTGCCTTACCTACATTATTAGTCTCAAAGCAGACATTCCCAACCAGTCCACCTACAAAACTATAAGAAACGTCAGGAACTTTAACCTTGACAACTTCCTAAAAGAACTCAAAGCATGTAATTGGAATGTCTTGAAATGACTCTCATTACAAGAAGCAGTTGAGTACTTCAGTACCAGATTTCTGGCTATCCTTAACCACCATGCTCCTACCTGTACCATCCATATAAAAGCCACAGTTGCACCGTGGCTAGCTCAAGAAATAAAAAACAAAATTAAACTAAGAAACAATGCCTTGGCCAGGTGGCATGTTACTAAAGCCCCTATGGACCAAGTAAGATGCTGGCAGCTAAGGAACCAGACCAAAGAATCTGTCATTCTAGATAAAAAAAATCACTACACCCTCCTACAACAAAAATATCTGCTAAAACCTCAAAAGTTCTGGGCTGGTATTAACAATCTTCTCCAGCCTGGCCGTTCTGCCACTCCTACCCCATCAGCTTCCCTTGATAAACCCCCTGTAGAAATTGCAAACAGCTTCAACTCCTTTTTTACTGAAACTATCCAGTCTCTAGCTACCCATCTCACTCCATCAGACATGAACACCAGCTCTGGCACATCTAGCCCTGATCCACCCAGCATCCAACCCACCTTTAACTTTCAAACCATACCTACTAACCTGATCTAGACCTTACTCAAAAAGCTAAAACCTACTACACTAGCTGCCGACCACCTACCAGCTGAATATCTTCAAAAAGCAGCTGATGCCATAGCACTTCCCATTTCTATTCTGATCTACAGATCCATCTCAGAAGGATCCATCCCAGCAATATGGAAAATATCACATGTTATACCTCTCCATAAAGCAGGAAGTTCCAGAGAATTATCTAACTTTAGACCTATAGCCATTCTTTCACCACTAGCTAAAATCATGGAAAGATGCATACACAAACAAATCATGCACTTTCTTAGTCAAAACGGAAAGCACACCGACTCTCAGCATGGCTTTAGGCCATTCCACAGTACCACCACGGCTCTTCTATCTTTCTCTAATGTCATCAATCTTCATTGTAACAACAACAAGCTATCTTCAGCACTCTTCCTAGATCTCTCAAAAGCTTTTGATATGGTCAACCATCAGCTACTGCTCAGTACCCTACAAACCATTGGTTTAGACCAACACGCAATACAATGGTTTCACTCCTACCTAAATGGTAGACAGCAGGCTGCCTTATGGCAGAGCAAGCTGTCATCCCAACTTCTTCTAACCCTAGGTGTCCCACAAGGTTCCATACTAGGTCCCCTTCTTTTCTCTATCTTTATCAATGATCTGCACACCACCATCCCATGAACCACCTGCATCAATATGCAGATGACTCTACGCTAATACGCTCTGCCTCCTCTCCTACACAATTTCTAACCCTCACCCAGACCACTTTCAGCAAAGTAGAAACATGGATAGCTAATCACTGCCTGCTTCTAAATCCTAACAAAACCAAGCTACTACTTTTCCCCCCTAACCATAGAATTTCTCCTCCTTCCTTCAATGTCAAATCTAGCAATGACACCATTATCTCCCCTGATGACCATACAAAGCTTCTAGGTGTAATAATAGACAACAACCTTAAATTTGATAGACATGTCAATCACACTATTAAGTCCATCAACAAAAAACTTGGCTCCCTGTACAGAGCCAAACCTTTCCTCACCCCCTAGCTAGGGTAGCTATTGCAAGATCACACCTCCCTTATGTATGCTTTACCTGTACTCACCAACCTATCCAAAACCGATTTCAACAAATTATCAGGATGTTACACTCATATAGCCAGATTCACTACTGGCATGGCTTTTAGGACCCACCATTGCCAGTACCTCAAAGCACTGGGATGGCTAGAGTATCCTACTCTTCTACAGTTCAACCAGCTTATAGTAGCACATAAAATACTCCATCAACCTGATAACACCCCTGTCCTCAAAAATATTCTCACCCCTCATAATACCCCCAGGCCATTATGCTCAGCTGATAAACTAATGATACTGACCCAAAAATCCAACAACTCTGCAGGCAATGCTATATTTACCAACTCAACCAGTAAAATCTGGAATCTACTCCCTACTACCGTTACCAAGGCAACCTCACTACCCCTATTTAAAAGAGAACTCAAAAAATACCTCACATCTCATTGGCTGTGCTCTTGTTCTAAACCTGACTAACAACTTCACTAATACATGTCTTGCTACCCAACCTGCTGTTTAGCCAAGTATCTATGCCTCATAGCATTTGAATGACTAAGCATTGTGAATTATGAAATCTGATTGTATTCTATGTTCACATTTTCTGATACATCTTTGCCAATCAGATGTAAGTCTGTACATTGTGTATATTGATATCTGCCTGTATTCTTTGTCTATATTTTTCTAAACATGTCTGCCTGAGTTAATCACTCAGTGATGTATGTACTGTCTTTTTTTTGGTATGTGGAGCTTTTCTCCCCGGGCCTCCACTGAAAATGAACATATATCCAGTTGGGCTATCCCGGTCAACAAATGTAAAATAAAATAAATAAATCACTGTGACAGCATGTATACTAATTTCCCCATTCTGGCTCTGATGTTGGAACTGTATAGTAATGTCACTATCTTGTTCTGCGATTTCTCTTCCATTTCTTATACTAGTTGGGTACATCAAACTGTTATTTTATTTTATTCATGTTAGGTATATATTACCCTGTTATATAATGTCTATAAATGATAACTCTTCCTATGTCTTCCACTGTGTTTTAATCAGGGAAAATTGTTTTCCTGCTATAATATCATAAGTCAAATGAGGTAACAGAGCTGTAGGGTGGAAAATTATTCCTAGAAGTATTTGAATTTCTACATGTGAGATGGGATATTCCCTTTTATCACAATAAATGCATATCCCTGCCAACTTTTGCTAGTTAGTAATCTTACACTTATATACATTCATCATTTGTCAAAGGTAATTATTCTCCCAGAATCCTTAAGTATCTCTTCTAAGAACATTGTATATTTCACTACCTTAGTCATAACAGAATGGCAGAAAATTGAGTCCATAGGCAGAGCATCCATTTTATCACATTCCATAGGAGAAGTTTCATTTATAGTATGCGCATCACTTTTGTCATTGTTATCCTGGTATTGTTCCCGGTACTAGTGAAATGCAATATAGCTATGGAACTCCTTTACATCTGAAACAAGTTAATTCATTAACTGATACCTTTTCCTTTCTTAATGAAATTTTAGATTTAGAAACATACAATTCTGGTTTAAGCAATGAATCATTAACTAACAAATACTCTACTAAAATAGCTAACTTGTCAGAGATCTTGCGATCACTTTGCTACACCCACTTTTGGCTATCCTATTGGTCAGTAGTGAGTTTTCCAAGGAGCAGTTTCAGTTTTAAAATTTAATGTTGCAGTAATTTCATTGCAATGTGTTGTAATGCATGAGTCAGTGGAGTGTTTTTTTTAGGGCAATCTTTTTCCCACTGTGGTGCAACCATGGAGTTGGTATAAATAATTTAGGGAGGTTTGGGGTTGACCCCCCCCCCAACATGAATGACAGAAAGGGGACTTACCCCATGCAGAAAATATGTTTTTCTGTGTTTTTTATAGTTTGGAACTAGCCAGTTTCAATATTAAATTTTCAGAAATGTGGGAGTTGAAAGGACCATGCTTCAACTTCTTTTAGGTAACCTCCACTTCCTCACTTTAGTAGGAAATACTCTTTTAAATTTGTTCAGTCATAAAATTCCTAATAGTTTAATTTTACTATTAATATCAGAATCTAATAACAGCTTTATGATGTTTTTTTTTTTTTAACTCAGCCATCTGTGCTCTTATTAGTTGTAAGAAGAAAATGTTCACTTGTGATATTTTATATCTTACACTTTATAGATTACATAGTCCTGGCCAACGCTTCCTTTTCACATTTTTCATAGTTAGTATAATGAGTCTGCACATATCTGTACATATTTTCATAACTTCTCCTATTAAAAGTATCAGATAATCTTGGCCCATTTTGATTTGTCCCTGTTCTCTTATTTGGCATACCTTTGAGAAATTATCAAATATGACAGAGGCACTTGTTCATACACCCCCCCACACACACACACCACACCAACACACATACACACAAGTATGTACACACACACCCATGCACACACACACACACACACACACACACACACACACACACAAACACACACACACACGCACACACACACACACACACACACACACACACACACACACACACACACACACACACACACACACACACACACACACACACACACACACACACACAGATATGCATAGATGCATGCACACACACACACACATACATACACACACACACACACACACACACACACACACATATGCAGACACCCACATATCCGCACAGCACACACACATGCACACACACACACACACACACACACACACACACACACACACACACACACACACACACACACACATACCTCTTACCTGTTCCTGAGTTGGCTGAAAGTCCCTTATGTCTCCTTTTACTTTTGTGTCTGTCCTTATAAATCATGGATCCTTACAAAATGCATTATAAAGCTAAACCTGTTGCTCCATTAACGTTTTAAGTCAGCTCATTGAATAGTTTAAAACCTTCCTTAATTTTACAGAATGCTTCTGATGTAGCCTCCTTTGCCCTGACCCTTGTATCTGTGGCAGCATCTGAAATCTATAACACAGTTTCAAACTTTCCACCCTTCCAGGGTTCTGTGATAAACATACACATGTGAACATTTGCAGCAATACAGCCTGAGGGTGCCCTAATGGTTAAGGTATTTGCCTTACAAATACAAGGTCCCTGGTTTGAGTCTCACAAGGGATATTTGGCTAGGCTTAAAAGGGCAGTTAGCTTAGTACGAACCTGTAATACACATGCATGTATTCTTTATGTCCAGCAGGATGTACTGTTGATGCATATAACTTGACAGATATATTTTTAACTGAAACATCAGTACAAATCAGTGTGATAGTTAAATAACATAAAATTCTTTACAAAACTCCAGCTAGCTATGTTGGCATATGTACACATGCACCACTCTACTCTCACTGGCACAGATGGCAGTACCCCATAACATTATAGATAGATATCCATAATTATTTACTTAATTGGTGGTCATTTGGTTCTGGTTTCAGGACCACCAAGGTTAATTTTCAAGTGTTTTTTTTTCAAACATAAAATGGAAAGAAACAAACTCCATACTTGCCAAACATGAAGTCTTAGCAGCCAGTCCTTCAATGAAGTACGGCTTTTTATTTAAAATAGGAACTAGAAGCACTTATGTTCCTGTTTCTAGCAGCTGAAGAACTGATAAGATGAAAAGGAAACACTATGAGTAAATTATCCATTTTATATCTGAATGATGGTCAGTTTAGCTTTCTTAAAAAGTTACAGTACTGATCCCTGAATTTACACCTACATGTTTCTTGCTTATTCATTATAAACTTGGTCAGATTTCTTTTGTCGTCCTTATGTGAGAGGTACTGGGAGGGTGGCCTAATGGTTAAGGTGTTTGCCTTATAAACGCAAAGTGCAGCGTTTGAATCTCACAAGGGATAATTGACTAGACTTAAAATGGCTCGCAAGGGTTAGCTTAGTATGAACCTATGAACCACTGTAAAGAATGCATGTAGTAACTTCAAAAATAATAATATGCTATGTTGGCATCTAGAGGAATTACTGAGATAAGAATATTTTCCTAAATTTGATTACATTTTTGTTTACTGAGGTAATCTGATACTCATGTGTACTGCACTGTTGTTGTTGTTGGTCTTTTGGCTTTTCCCTAACATATTTAATTTGTTTGTTTACTGCAAGCTATTCTATCACTAGCATATGGCAGGGCAGATAGAGTTGTGGACTAACTATCTGGTGTTGCTTGCTGAAGAAGGGGGATATAATTAAACCCAGCTATGTGGTCCAAAAAATAACACCCTGACTGCAACCCAGATGAGCTGATATTTATTAATGTTGAAGAAGCTGGAAGACTCAGATGAGGTGGCCAACAGCTACAAGCATTACATCAGTGGGAGGAAAGAAGACATCACTGCCTTGCCTGTCAGCCTTGAACACAAAGGCTTGTTAGATCCAATACTATGTAACCTCATACACATCCACAAAACTATTGCTACCACAACCCCCAGTTCAACAGACCTAAACTTCCACAGATACATAAATAGGACATGTTTGTATGATAGATATCTTTTCACAAATAATACCTCTTTTATCAAATAGAATCCTATTAGAAGTTAAATAAGGTAGCTCTATGACCCTTTTAAGGATGACCTGGATGAATGTATGAACAGTCTTTAGTACACCCCTGGTGTGGCCCCTCTGGCCTTTATGGAAAGGTGCTGAAACTAGGTCAGGTTCTAGTATTAATGCTTGGTTTGATAAATTAGTGGGATCATTGACTATGCCATAAATGATCCATCAAATCAGTATTCTAGTTGAAGGGGTGTGTGATAGAGAGGGCAAGTCCCCATATTGGAGAAATAAGTGGATCTCCTTTGAGAATGCAGAAATCACAGGGTTAGGCCATATTACAAATTATGTTGATGGTTGCCAGGATGATGGCTCCTTGATTGGCTCCTATGCCTTGGAGAATTAATGGGCCAGGAATGGGCCTTACCCTACAAGGATTGAATAGGCAAATAGACTGCTGAAAGTTAATAGCTGGCAGATAATATAAAAAAAAAAGAAAAAGAAAAAACAGAAAAAAAAGTGGATAGAATTACATTTTGTGTGTTTGCAAATCCTGTATTGAACATTTCATTAATGAGAAACCAGTGTGAAACTTCTTTAAACTCTTTGAGATGGTATTTATGGATTTCTCCTTACCCCTTACCTTGAGACCCATTACTGCAAGTTGAATTCAACAAACTGGATCAAAAATATTGAATTTATGAATTCTACTACTAGTTCTCAAACATATTCAGCACCATTTTTAATTGCCTAGAAAAGACTGGAGGAATATGGGGCCTAAGTACTGATATGTTCGTAGAATATCTACTTAAGACTCTTCAGTTTAACAAGTCAGGAAACAAGAGAGTTTGAGTATGAATAATTTCAGTAGATACAGGTAGTAAAAGTAAAAGAGTGCTCAAAAGCAAACCAACAACAATGCAAAAGAGGTATGCACTCATAGAGAAGTGGGTGGTACAGCCACTTACATGTGAAACAAAGGTGGTTCTGATGCAGAATTAAAAAGTAACCAAGATGAAAATGAAAAGGAATGAAAAGTTATTCTTCAAAAAACAGACACTTTGAAACTACGGATTGTTCATCCCCAGGTTTAAAAAACAAAGAGAAAAACAGTAATTCTACACATGTATGGGTACAATCTTCATTATGGAAAATACTGATAAGACCTGAGAAATCCATTCTCAGGAGCATATAGTTGTAAAAGTCTCCCACTGCTTTACCAGACCTGTTAGAGAAGTATACCTGTAGAGATTTTTGCCTTTGCAATGACTTAGGAGCTGTCTGCTGAGATGCCATCTTAAGAAGCTTTTTCTTACTGTGCTTTTTCATGCTACGGCATTACAGCCTGTGCTTGTTAGTACCTGCTTACACCTGAATCACTTCCCACAGTTAAGCAGAAAACAAACGCTTTTAAGTATATAATGATAGATTAAGGAGCAGCCTGAAGGAGTTCATGTATGCCTGTTCAAATTTTCCTGTCGGAAATGTGGGTGTGGGAAAAGCTAATGGGATATCATTTTAGTTTCTTTCTTTGAAAAATCTGAAGTTTTACTTCTGTGTATTCTGTTCAGTAGCACTTAAGATGTAAATAGTGCAACACTGCTATTCTAGCAACTGTCACAGAAATAGATGCACTTTTTCCTAAACTCTGAAAATGAATAGCTGCCAGCTGTCAAATACAACTTGATATATGCAGATACATGATGCTAAGACACATTACAAGAGAAGCCTATGCAGCTGCTTAGAAAACCAGAGCTCTGGCTTATGCAGAAACCACAGCAAATCATTTCCTTTTGCTTAAAATCAATGTCATCTGGTTAGTTTGCAAGGAACAGAATGTCGTATTTTGATAGGCAAAAGGGCTAAAAGATGTTAACATTTCTGTTAAATCAATTAAATTCTGCTGGGATATTGAAATAAAAATGATCATACTAGTCAGCTTTTGCATTATTTTTTATTCTTGTTTTCATTTTTTTAACTGGATCATAACTCATTTACTTAATGATTGCAAACGCTGTTGATACAGTCAGTGAAAGACATACTTCAAAACAGTTTGCAAGAGTTGATGAGTGATTTAGCTAGATCAATCAAATTTACTAAAGTCTCCTTTCAAAATTATTTGAGACCAGGGCAAAAATAATTGCATTTTCTAATACAGGGGTAGTTTAATCACAAAGGTTAATGACGTAAAGTGCCTGCAACATTTCTTTAAAAGTATAGATTTTTTTTTTTTTGGCCACCTCATTGTTTTATGTGCATTTTGCTTATTCATGTGTTTTACCTTATGAATTATTTTTCTTTCTAGGAGGGATGGCTTTTCAAAGTAAATGTCTGTTTTTTGGGAAAACTAACCACTCCATGCTACTACTCCCCCATACCTTCTTGGCCTAATACTGCCCTGAAAAGCGGCGGTCTACTTCAGCTAGCTTAAAGAGCTTCAATAAGGCAGAATGACTTGCAAAAGTGTTGGCACAGATGAAACATGTCCCCTCATACAATGAGAATGCATCTTAGAATGCAGATATGATACATGGTGGGTAAGCTGATAATTTAGAAACATGGATTTTCTTCAACATATAGCACAAATCCCCTTTTGTTTATATCTGTCTACTATCTGTTGGGAGGTTTCATCAGGATACATTTATCCTTGCAGCAACTATGCCCGCTGTAACAAAACTTTACAAGATAAAAACAGAAAATGTATTCATGTATCTCAGGGGCAATAGCCAGTTTAAGTGCCATGTGGAAAATATAACCTCTTTGACGTTAAAAGAACTAAATGCAAAATTAACTTTGTGCAACTTAGCCATAAAATGTTTTAAACAAAAGCAATGGAACCTCTGCTATGCACACAGCCACAAAAATGTGTTCTTTCTTTTTTGTGTTTATTTTTCTACCAAGGCACTACAGATGCTCTGAATATTCTGTGCAACATATTGCATAACTGCCCAATAGAGTTTGCTTACAATGGATGACTAAGCCCTACACAGAAACAAAATATTCCACCTATGGTACAGTACAGTTATGAGTATATAAACACTAATGTAATGCACAGGATGCCATAGAGATGACAAAATTCAGTGCTGGACCTTACAGCAATATTTGATGATTACTTAATATACATGTGATTATCTGACATATACAAATTACTATCGAGTATCCAAATCTAATCCCTTAATATTAAGGATAACTGCATGGCTATATGGCTGCTTGACTTTATGACTTTAGAGCTCTTTTGTAGTAATGAACATCGAACAGGTGCTGCCCAGTGTGATTAAAATGTATTGCCCCTAAACCAGATTCATAAGAGTCATTTTATGGCGCACAATATGTCTCATGCATAGTGGTAACAAAAAAAATGAACAAAAAGCAAATAAATAAATTAATTAAATAAAATGGGATGCTGCATAACAAATGTCTACAATTTAAGCAAGTGACTTTTTGGTGTAAATCCCTAGAAGTCTGTATGGTTGTTAACTCTCATTAGCATCTCACCTCTTCTTTCGACTCATCATCACTTATTGTGTTTTCCTGTCAGTTACCAAGGATTAGTATCAAGCAATAACCTACAGTCAATGTTTTAGAGATAGCCAGAGGAATGAGCAAACTGTATGTGAATAAGATGTATCATTTTCTTGCAAATCTCATTAGTAAGTTTTTTAAAGCAATAGTGTACTGTAGTCTATGACTCCAGATAGGCCTACATATGGGATAACTAAAATTCCTTGATCACATCAACAGCTTTAAAATTATTCCAGTCCAAGTTTGTAGGGGTGCCAGAGCATCATACATGCATGAGCGTGCGTGCACACACACACAAACACACACACACACACACACACACACACACACACACACACACACACACACACACACACACACGGTATATTTACCTTCAAGTGATTTGTAACATTGCCAGTTCACCCCTTCATGCCTTTAGAATGTGGGTGGAAACTGGAACAGTCAGTGGAAAGCCGCAAAGACAAGGCAAGGACATGCAAGCTCCAAACAGAAGAAACAGATTGGAAAACCAACGACTATGAAGCAGTAGTTCTCATCAATATGCCTGCAGTCACTCAAATGCTTTATAATCAGTGTGTTATAAAACTTTAAAGGCTGTTAGAAAGGAACTCTAGTATGATTTCATAATGCTAACACCAGTAGGCATACATGAATACTCATGCACAAAACACACAGACACACACATAGGTGAGTGCTTCAGTAAACACACACACACACACACACACACACACACACACACACACACACACACACACACACACAACACACACGTACACATGCACTGGCATTCATACTCACACCCACTTTCGGATGAATACTGCTGTTTTCCTGGTTTACAAAGCTATACTCACACTATTAGATGTTTGCAGCTATATTTCATTCCCTTGTAATTTACTGCTAGCTGTACTTTGTATGACTATTGCTGCAAACACTCCTCACTCTATATTCTAAATTAACATACTTTCTAATCTTATAAAATATTCCACTGAAATTTGAGTTTGACAGACATCATTCTTTATATTCTTAAATATTTTATGTGGCATTGTGCAGGGTTGTTAATTCTGAACGCTATGCACTCCTGTTTTGCATACTTCTTAGCTGTTCAGATTTTCTCAGAATGTCCAGATTTTTCCCCTCATATTTTTGATCTGTTCCTCATAAAATGTGTGGTTTTCTGGAAGGCCATTGATGACTGAAGTCACGAAATAATGATAGACATTTGAATTTCAGACTTCCTGTCCTTCAGAAAATGCATGCCATCACAACACCTGTATTCTAGCAACTTTCTAAATTTCTAAGAGCAATATTTAAATTCTGTCCCTATTTTTGGCCTTCTTATATCAAGAAGTTAAGAGGTATGCTGTTTTGTGACCATACATCCAGTGGGCTTGTATTTTCCACAAAATAACAGTCTGCAGTATGATACGATTTATAGAATATATTAATGGACCTACTTCCTGTTTACAATTTACACATAATACTAGTAAGATAGGTATAAATTACTTAGATACATACATTTTTAGTGATGGAACTACTTTCCAGTCTAAGATATACAGGAAAGACACTTTCTGTAATGCCTATCTGGAATATTCAAGTAATCATCCATATAAGCAGAAAAAAAGTATACTGAAAGGGCAATGTATTAGGGCAGCTAGAATGACTTCCAGAAAGGATGACATGATTGAAGAAATGAAATTTATTGGCCAATTGTTTAGTCAAAGGGGCTATCCATCATCAATGGTTAAGGATGTCACTGAATATGTGACTAATGAATGGGGAAATAAATATCCACCCTTATTGGGGAGGGAATTTACACCACACAATCAGGTTAACAAAAAACAAATAGGAGATAATTATCATAAGGCCTATATACTACAGTATGGACAACATGTGGGAGAAATCAGGAATATTCTGGAGACTAACTGGAATATACTAACTTGTGACAAAGGGATTAGTGATAAAATAGGAGATAAACCTACCTTCGTCTACAAAACAGGGATGAATTTAAAGTGAATGATCGAGGTTAAAACTAATAATCGTTATAATGATGGGAATAAAAGTGTGACAGGGACCAAGCCATGTGGACACTGTAATCAATGCTCATTTATTTTACAGACTGACAGTTTGCTTCTGGAAAACAACATCAAAAGTAAAATATTTTTCAAAAAAGGAAACTGTCAGACCCAACATATAGTATATCTGGGAAAATGTATGTCTTGTCCCAGTTTTTATGTTGGGAAAACTGACAGACGGTTACGCAATAGAATATATGACCATGCATACTGCATTAAGAAGAAGGACAAGAATAATGCATTATATAGGCACCTGGTAGAGAGTGAGGGCTGTAACTCATTCAAATTTGCCATTCTAGAAGTGGTTAGGAACAACCCTAGGGGGTGTGATATTAAATCTATCCTAGGGGAGAAAGAGATTCAATGGCAGATTAGACTGAATGCAGCCAGTCTACCAGGCATCAATGAGTATATTCCCACCAAACCTTTATTAAGAAATTAAACTATGGTATATGAATGAATTTATGTTGTTCGTTAGTCCTTTATGTATACATTTTATCAATTTAATATATAGGAATATATTATATTTATTAGTAAGGATTTTTATCACATTCAAATTTACGAAGGTTTTAGTATTATATTAATGAATTTTATTTAATTATATAATTATTTATCAGTTTATATGATAAAAATGAGATTGTTGTTTTGTGCTTTTAAATTTTAATGAATGCTTGATTGGTTAGATAATTAGATAATTAGTTTTTTTGGCGGGCTTTTAGAAAGTATTTAAAGTGTAGTATTGAGTAAGTAAGTTATTCTGAAGAAATCTACGTTGAGTAGATGAAAGCGCTTAACCTATTGCTTATATACTTCGTTCAATAAAGGATTTGGATACTGTGGATCGTGGTGTTTCATTCAGGGGAGCTGCTTTTTCGATCATTGGTTGTTTTATTGCTGGATTCCCTGGATACATTCTTGTGAGTCTGCAGTATGTTGTCTTACTGGTGTACTTGGCCACATATTGTAATTCTCACATGCATCTTATCTTCGGTTGACAGTAAATAGAAACATAAATACCAACATACTGTACTATCTTCAGTTCATTGTTTATCTCTCTTAAAGTAGTCTATATTGTTTTAATCAGAAAACAGATGTAGCATTTATTTACACCGTTGAGTTCCCCATTTATGCCTTCTTATTTGACCTATACTTGCAACCTCTTGCCTAATATTTACATCAGTCAAGAAAGAGAGGATACATATTTCTGGTTTTCTAAATCCAGACTGTTATTGGGTGACTATTTGTCAACCCTAAGTATGCAAACCTGGAAATCTCTTTGCTGTTTTACAAGGAGAATCAGTTCATCTTTCTGTCTCTTTTCTTTTCTAATTTAATTTTATGTATTTATCTATTAATTAGGTAGTTGAACTTGTCTGCCTTAGAACATTTTCATCTACACACTAGTATGTACAATACCGCTTATGTTCCTAGGCCTCCACTGAAAATGAGCACTGATTAGTTAGAATATATCAGTCAACAAATGTAAAATAAATAAACCAGTCAACAAGCATACAAATAAATAAATTGTGACCCAAATCACAATGATGAAAAGTGTAATCTATGTAGGCAATTTAGAGCAGACAGTTAATGTGTTTGTTAAAGGAAGGTGGAAAGAAACTGGAGTTCAAAGCGAAAACTCAAATAGATATAATAATAATATACCAATGCCACACAGACAGCAACTGTACGTCAGAAATAAAAACTGGACCATGGAGCAATATATTAGGGGTCTTAACTAAACCATCATTGTATCCAGTCTCTCTTGATGACTACACGTTGCATGTTGAATGTTGATAAACTAGAACTGTTTGCCTTAGTTAAGGTCCTAAAGAGAAGATTTGCTAATGACAGCTGCCACAGAGAATCCATTCATTTCACAGGGATTGCTGATGAGATAGTTTGTATTATCCTTCACCTACACCTTTTAGAATACTTTGGATATTGCTAATACTTATATGGCATTGGGGTCTATTGTTGCCCTTTCCTTTAATCAGAGGCTTTATTGGGTACAAATGAAGATTCCTCTGTTGCTCCACTGTGCATAGCACAAGAACTTTCAGTGGTTCCATTATACTCTTAAGCTCACTGACTCCAGAATTCAACATTTAATATGGTGAGATGGGATGACCCCAAATGGCTTTGTAGAAATTGATGCCCTAAAATGACAAAGTTCTCTAGCACTGCAAGAAGTCAATGGCTGACACTCAAAATGGGGACAATATCTTGTTAGTTAAATCCCATTTAATCATCCAGATGGAAGTAACTGAGAACTGAAGAATGCTTTATGTTATCATTTGTCAGTTCCATTTGGAACTCTTTCCATTTTATCAAGGATGCCCAGAAGATTCTGTTTCAGTCCAGTCAAGCGACACTTAAGAATTTTCCACTGCTGTATATTTTTGTCAGTGCAGTTAGGAAGCTTGGCCATCCACAACTTGTCCAATACTAGGGCAGAGCACACACAAGAATAAGTACAGCGCAGGATTGTGTGGCATCATTGCAACAAGTGCAGCGAAGCAATTCTCCAAATTTAGTGATTGGGTGTACTGTGCCCAGTTCTCAGAATTCAGTGATCATGTGTACTGTGCCCAAGTCGCAGAATTCAGTGATCAAGTGTACTTGTGCCCAATTCTCAGAACTCAGTGATCAGATGTACTGTGCCCAGTTCTCAGAATTCAGTTATCAGATGTACTGCGCCACATTGTAACAATAGCAGTCTCGTAAGACCTGTGAGAGGAAGCTACATCTCAGATTGTCACACTTAAACAGCTCCAAAGAATCCCATAGGCATCAAACCTGTATTGCAACATATTCAGCCATGTCATCACAGTACAATATAAATTGAAACCATGCAACACTTCTGTGTCTCCTGTGATTGTCAAAGAACTAGATGTTTTTTTCTATTTTGTATACTGCACATTTTAACTGTGTGCATAGGTATGGAGCTTAGCTGTGTATAAACTTGTATATACTATAGGGAGGACCACATTAGCTGTGTTTAACCCTGTTGATCCACTGAAAAGTCTGGTCCCCCTTGGCCTGTTGCAAGTGTCAAAATTAGTGACATTGGCATACATCATTCATCATACATACCACAAAAAATTAATATTAAGTCCTGGTCTATATATTTAAGTAGCAGGGAGTGTGGGGGTGCAGCCCCTCAAATGGGGAGGCAAGGGATGCTTGCCCCCCTACTTATAGTTGGATAAGTGTAATATGATTTGTTTTCTACTTGTTTCTGTATGTAGGTGTGCTGGCTTATATTAAATGTTGGTTTCCTATGTATTTTCAGTGTTATGGGATTCAATGTTTTGAGTTTTCAGTGTTTTGAATTTTCAAGATTTTGGTCTCAATGTTTTGAATTTCAATGTTATGGACTTTCAATGTTCTAAAGTGAATCTGTCTGTATTTATATAGGATTATCTAAGCTTCTGTTGACATTCGTGTCCCAAGAGAATCCACAATAAGTCAAAAATGTGAATGCCAATGGAACACTACACCTGCGTAGAGAAACAAACTTGGACTTGGCACATGCAAAACCTAAACCAAAAAAAACATAATAAATATTGTTTTTTGCAGGGGACAGGCCCTTCTTCACCTCCCCACTCCATACCACCTGCTAATTACCTATTCTAACTTTGAGATCGCACAAAATTGCACAAAATTGAAAAAAGGGAATACTCCCAAACCCTATGAATTGTGCATTCTCACACACTTGTTGACCATCTGTATAGTCAACCAAAAGCAAAGTAAACACATGCCAACTGAACCATCTGAAGCTATATCTATATCTATATCTATATTTATATCTATATCAATATCTATCCACGGTGTGCGGCGGTAGCATTGTTGCCTCACAGCAAGAGGTTCTCTCATTCGATTCTTGGCGGGAGTGTGGGGAGTGCCTTCTGTGTGGAGTCTGCATTTCCTCCCTGCAGTTGGGTGGGCATTCGAAAGACATGCGTAAATGGGCGTGCCTTCGTTTAAGGTTGGACATCAAGCTGGCACCTCAGCGTTCGTGAAAATCTACTGCCAATCATTAGCGGACCAGAGTTCCGCTGTGGCGACCCCTAACCGGGAAAATCTGAAAGACAAACAAACATCAATATCTATATCAATATCCATATCTATTTCTATATCCATAGCTGTATCTATGTCTATATATGTCTATATCTATATCAATATCTATATCTGTTTCTGTATCCATATCTGTATCTATGTCTGTATATGTCTATATCTATATCTGTATCTATATCTTTATCTACATCTTTATATATCCATCTGTGGCCATATCTATCTCTCTCTATAGATACAGATATAGATATATACATATACAGATATATATATTTACAAATATCTATCTACCTATCTGTCTATTTATCTGTGGACACACACACACACACACACACACACACACACACACACACACACACACACACACACACACACACTCACTCACACACACATGCATGTTTACACACATGCACACACTCTCATATAAAATAATTAATATAAAGGTTAATGGAAGGCATAGTTTAGGGTATGCAGAGCTCTTGCCAGTGTTGACCAGGATGCTGATCTTGTGAAATATATGCAGATTTATATGTATATATATGTTTGTTTGTCTGCATGTAAATGTGATGGGATGTATATCACTACTTTAGGGATACTGGTTCCTTGGTAATATAGTTAACACTGAGGCAGCAATAGCTGGAATCAGGTGTTCCTCTCAAAGGTATTGGCTGTCCATGCTTAACTTTCACAGAAAAAAAGCAAAAAGAAAAAGAAAAAAGCAAAAAAAAAAAAAAAGAATAGTTTATTTCTGGTAAATCATAGATGGCTGCAATCAGTCATTAATGCCAGCCTTTAGATTTTCACACTTCTTGTTCAGATAGTGAATGTATTAAATCATTTTGTTCTATTAACAGTTCAAGAAAATTACAGTAGTAATTAATACATTTATGGGCTTTTCCCCCTAATTATTTTTAGATTGTCCTTGATTCTTGAGCTACTGAGTACGAACTATGTTGAGGGATGCAGTGTGGGGGGTCAGACTGATAACTGGTAACAGCTCAGTTGCAAATAGAAAGCTTCAGAAACAAATGAATGTGAGCACAAGGGAATCAGATTATGAGCTGCTGGGGCACTTTCTCTTACTGGGCATTTGGGGTAGAGGATTTGGTCTTTGAATGAGAGCAAGCTGCGGTCCAGGATGCAGGGTTTGGTTCCCTCAGTCTGTAGTTGCCTGGTGGAAGACTGGAGCAAGTCAGTTACCAGTCAGTACTTAGAGGATTTGGGAATATGCACCAGACAGCATAAGAGTCTCGGTCTGCTAGTCTAGTAATTATTTGAATCTATGAAGCTATGGCGAGATAGTTTCATTCAAGAAAACAGGACTTACATACAGAATCATAGCCTGAATTATTTCTTGATAGCCAGACAGTTTGCATAATCATAGCAAGAAAGGCAAGGTACTGACAAACATAGATAATAATTAATTTTATAGGTTCATAAATATATACTAGGGAAATGACCACAAGGGCCTTTATAAGCCTAGCTCCATATTCCAACCCAAATGTGTCCCCACGTCTGTTTGGAGGGGTATGTAAATTAGGAGGTTGCTAAAGATTTAGTGTGTCGGAGGGTATATTATGGAATATTTACAGTTGGCCTCTGTCTGTCAAAGACATAGGGGCTAGACTAGGACTGAATTTTCAATTTACCATCCAATCGTCATGTTTTCATTTGAAATAGGTTAGGGATGGACTCTGCTTCATGTGGATGGAGAGCTATTCCAGAGAGTGGGGATCCTTTGCGACACATATCTGTCTCACCAGCATTTTTTATTTATTTTGCAAGCAAAAAAACAAAAACCCCAAATTCACCAGTAGGACTAGTATACACAAGTTTATTTTCAGGTTGCAAAACTAGCAATCACACTTTAATAATAAAATGTAGATTTGATATCAAGGTCAAAGACTCTGCTTCATGTGGATGGAGAGCTATTCCAGAGAGTGGGGATCCTTTGAGCACATATCTGTCTCACCAGCATTTTCTATTTATATTGCAAGCAAAAAAACAAAAAAACCAGATTCACCAGTAGGACTAGTAGACACAAGTTTATTTTCAGGTTGCAAAACTAGCAATCACACTTTAATAATAAAATGTAGATTTGATATCAAGGTCAAAGACCATTACAACTTCAAACGAGGACAAGAGCAATAATTGTCCACTAGAAGACAAACACATTTCACTACAACATTGACATAAAAAATCCCAACTAAAAAAAAAATGTAACGTGAAAGAGCTTAAATAAAACACAACCCATAACATTTCATATACTGCAAGCAAAGTTTAAATCCCTGGATCGACTATTTCTGATGCTATTCATTTTGTGGATGTGCAGAGGGCCCATCAGCGCTGGATCTAACGATGCCTTGTATTCCAGGCATAGGTCTGCTCTCAGTAACCTGTAGGAGACTGAGTATAGAGATAGGGCTTTAAGCCAATCTGTATAAGACAACGTGTTAATACCCTGAATAATTTTGGTGTCAAACCTTTGTGGACGTTCCAACTGTTACATATACCTGGTCAAGTGCATGACTGGAGTATACTGAATGATGGGTCTGATTAGAGCTGAGTAAAGTGGTACTATAACTTCCTTGGACCTGGATGCTATATCCTTATATACAAGCTGGGTGACATAGAATTATTTTCTTACTGTCTTGGCTGTGTGTTGGTCAAAGGCCAGATTACTGTCTACTTATGTTCCCAGATCCCTAACTACTGGGTCAGTTCTTAATGGTGTCTTGTCAATGGAGTAATTAACCTTGGTGACTTTTTCCAAGACACAATAATGCACTTCTTGGCAGTGAGTCCTAATCCATGGCTTTGGCACCAATCATTTGTCTTAGTTAGACCTTCCTGCAAGATGTTAGTGTCATGGGGAAAATCAATAACTCCCAATTTGAAGTCAGTTGCAAACTTGGGAAGCCAGAAACTCTTGGCATTACCCTTAACCTCTGAGAACTGAATGTCAAACAGGAGTGGGCCCAGCAGCAAACCCCTGATATATCTTGCTTGTGATGTGCCTCTTGGTGGATGAGGTCTCACCACTTTTGACCTCTTGACTCAAATCTGTGACCCAGCTGGCAATCCATTCAGATATGTAGGGAGTTTGTCAACAATACAGCTGGTGCAGTGGTGCAGCGGTAGTGTTGTTGCCTCACAGCAAGAGATTCTCCAGTTCGATTCTTGGCTTTTGTGCCTTCTGTGTGGAGTCTGCATGTCCCTCCTGCATTCGTGTGAGTTTTCTCTGGGTCCTCTGGTTTCCTCCCACATTACAAAGACATGCGTTTAGAGTGTTTCTCCCCATGTATCTGCTGAAAATTGGCTTCATTACAAGTCAGACTTTCCCAGTAAACAAATGTTAAATAAATAACACTTTATGTTATGAGTGGGGTATTGTACTGAATGCTTTAGTCAAGTCTACGTGGGCAGTATGTGCTGTTTTTCCCCCCTCATACATTGCATTGGTGACCCATGCAAGAAGTGTACCAGGTTAAGTAGGCATAACCTTCCTTTGACAAAACCATACTGGCATGGGTCGAATGTCTGTAGGTTGCCAATGTCTTTGTTAAATATTTACATGATAATTTGTTCCATGGCTTTGCATATTAGATAGATAAGTCCGAATAATGGGTCTGTAGTTTCTTGGATCAGTTGATTGTCCTGACCTAAAAGGTCATGTCTCAAGCTGTTTAGGAGCCTTCCATAGGAAACCAGTACAAAAGTTCAGTTGGAGAAGCACAGCGAGGGAAGGAACAGGAAACTGCGCCAACGCTGATGCAATGTTGTGGAGTGATAGGCCAGTAAGTTCCCATATGAAAGAACAACAGATGACACAGGATGAAACTGAAGAGAATGTGGCACAGGAAGATGCTCTAGAACTTTCTGTAGAATGCCTGCAGGAAATGAAGAACAAAGAATGTGGCTTCAGTTTAGAAGAAACTGTTCTAAAAGAAGATTTACTTGAGTTAATAGAGATAGACAGACATATTAAAATCAATGAAAGAAACAGACTGCAGAAAGTCAATGAAACCCAAAAAGGTAGAAATTTGATAAAGCAGATGTGCACAATTATTAGGACTGTTCACAGAGATTCATGCGATGTAACAGAATTAAATAGGATATATTACTGTGCAGTTAAATTAATACTAGATAAAGTCTTGCCACAAAAACACAGGGCAGTAAGGGAAAGGAAGGGGACAAATCAAATGCCATCATGGAAATACTGAATAGAGAAACTTTAAAGCAGTTAAGACTAGAACTGTCACTGTTCGAAGAGTGTGGAAGAGAGAAAAGATCAACAAAAATACTCAGAAAGATAGACGTGATAAAAGCAATGCACACTAACAGAACAGATCAGAATGTATCATGCACTATCGCAAATAATAAATTAAAAAACATCAGCACAGGCAGAAAAACTTATATGCAGATAAATGTAAAGAAAAGTACAAAATAAGCAATTTATTGATTACCCAAAAAGTTTTATAGAGAACTGTGAAACAAGGCAAAAGGAATTGAAATACCACCAAAAAAAGAAGAAATCAATGCATTTTAGAGAAATATTTAAATGTTAAGATCCTACAGAACACGACAACGATGCTAAATGGATAGAAGAAGTAAAATAAGGAAGAGGTTCAAATGCACGGGATATGAAATGGGATGAAGGAATGGCCAGAGAGACTGAAACAATGTTAGAAAAGTCCTAAACCCAAGACCCAGATGCAGTACCTAACTTATGTCTAAAAGGATTAACATCTTTATATGAAGATTTAGCCATGAGTAAATACTATTTTTATGTGCACCCCAAACAAACGCCACCCTGTTTGACAACAGGAAAAAAACAATACTCCTATTTAAGAGTGAACCTGCAAGCTATCCTAAAAACTAGACCAATAACTTTGTTTTTGACAACATATAAACTATACACTGGAACTGATGCCAACAGATTTTATAGTCATTTAGAAGAAAACTCAATTATGGCAGTAGAACAAAAGGGTAACAAAAGAAAGTCATATGGAACAAAGGATCATTTGTTGTTAAATGAAGTCATAATGGGGAACTGTAAAAATGGGAAGAATCTAAGGGTACACCCTACACTGATCAATTACATTAAAGTGACCATGAAACAGTGGCAAGCCACTTTTTCAGTTAAGCCATGATAATGGACAAATTATTATTCCAGGGATAATAATTCTAAGGGAGATATTCCAAGGTAACTCTCTGTCACCGCTGCTCTTTTGTCTTGCCCTTAACCCATTAAGTTGTCTACTTAACATATTAGGTCATGGCTGCAATGTGGCTCCCAGAAAACAACAAAGTATAAAGACTTCTCATCTTCTTTTTGTGGATGATTTAAAACTGTATAGTTCATCAGATGAGGAACTGAAAGCCCAACTACAAATGGTCAAAACTTTTTTAGATTATATAAGAATGTCATTTAGTCTTGATATTTGGGATGTACCTCACAAGACATTTCCAACGGCTGGAAAAAACACAAAAGTACCTCACCAAGAGGATTATTGACCTCAAACATATGTCCTATGCAGCCCGACTGAAAAAACTATGTCTGTACTCACTAGCATATCGCTTACTCAGAGGTGATCTCTGCTTGACTTACAAAGCCATGTCCAACTCAGAATTGATGGACATGCTCCACCTAAAGAAATCCAAATCACTGCGAGCCGCATGCTCTAGTGAGCTAAACCTCTCCAGAACAATAAATAAAACATGCTGGAGGGATAGATTCCTGTCACAGAGACTCCCCATGCTTTGGAGTGAAATTCCTAACTAAATTAGGCAGAGCACCTCACTAACACTCTTCAAGAGAAACCTTGATGAGTGGATGGGTAAATGAAAATACACCCCAGGGATTACTTCATTGGCTCTGCTTAACAGAGTCTCAGTTAATTAATCAATGGTGCAGCAAAAGCCGACAAACACTGGCTAGGCTTATAAATGCCCTCGGGCAGATAGCCTAGTACCTACCTATGAACCTATAAATGTGCAAAAGCAACCTTTAAAGCAGGAAAGCTGCAGCACCAAGAAAACATCAGCCTGGGGCAAGAATGTGATATAAAAGAACTTGAGCAACAGGGATTGTATAAATATTTGGGAATTGATGAAGGATCAACAATAAAACATGAACAAATGTGAATAAAGCTTAGTAAGGAACATTTTAGAAGACTAAAATTAATATTGAAAACAGCCCTGACATCTAGGAACAAAGTCCAAGCTATACATCAGTTTGCTCTAACTGTCCTAACTTACAGTTTTGGTGTGATTGACAGGTCCCAAAAGGTGTTGGATTGGTTGGACAGGAAAACAAGAAGGATGCTTCATGCTTATCAAATGATATATAAAAATCAATTTATACCAATGCTATAGTATATCTATTCCCATTCTGAAGGAGGTATGGGCCTTCTTGAACTAGATTACACATATAGATCTTCAAACATAGGACTACATAAATATTTGCTGGCCTTACAAGACCCAAACACAGTAAAAGTTTTGAAACATGAGGAGAATAAGTCAAAGATGACTTCCCTGCTTAGTTTAGCAGGAATGGAAATCAAATCAGAAGTAGATAAAAATCAGGCAGCAACTGAATCTGTCAAAAATCAAAAGAAAGAGTATAAGGTGAAGGACCAGATGAGAAGGCAAGAAATGTGGAAAATGCATAAGTACAGTATAGAAAATTCTTAGAACAATCTCATGTTGATCAGGAATGGACACAGAAATGGTTAAGGAGAGGTGAATTTAAATGAAAAGATGAAAGGTTAATATTGGTGGCCAAAGGTACTGAACTACATATATGTTGGTTTAAAAAGTCCATTTAACATGAGGTAGAAACAGACAAATGTAGGTTTATAAAAAAGAATTGGAAACAGTTGCACACCTTGTCTCTCGTTGTGACATACTAATGGCAGAAGGACTGTAGACTGAATGGCAAAATAATGTGGCAAGACTGTTGCACTGGGGATTGTGCAACCACAATAATATTGAAGTGGCTGAAAAACACTGGAAACATGAGCCAAAAGACATTATAGAAAATGATGAAGTTTATATCACATGGGATCACCCATCACCAACAGTTCAAAAAACAGATGCGAGAAAACCAGATATAGAAATCCATGAAAAGAAGACAAAAGTAGCATTTATCACTGAAATCACTACACCCAGTGACTACAGTATCTTACGTACAGAGGAACACATAGAATACCAGGATTTGCAGGCAGAAATGGGAGCAATGTGGAAGAAGGATACCCAGACCATTCCAATAATAGTAGGAACAATGGGTTTTATAAAAAAGAATTTGCAATTGTACTTAGATATGCTACTAATACATATAATTCTGTATGAATATCCAAAGGACTCATTAATGGACACATTGTGGGTGCTGTGAAGAGCACATCTGGCTGACAACAAAGACTGAAACAATACTAATTTCATGAACTTTAATCATACTTTGAGTTAGGAATGGGATCCATTCTGGTCATGGTATTAGAAACCCAAAAGGAGAAATTAAAAAGAAAGGCAACTTGGGATGTTGTCTGGGCCCAATGACTTTGGGTTTTTCACCTTAGAGAGTACTGTCATGACCTGCTCCCTGCTAATAGTTGTGGGGGGGCTATTCAAGTAGAGACTTCATGAAGGGAGGCAGGGTGAGAGTCTGGATTGGAGTTAGATCTGAATTTGCTAGCTAGCAGGTTCACTATGTCACTCTGCACAGTGAAGGTGGCACTGTTTGCAACCACTTCAGCACACTGCTGTGTCTTACCATTAAGGTTTTGGACACAGCTGTTGAAGGCCTTGTGTTCATTTTTAGCCTGATAGGCTATTTTGCCCGCATAATTGACCTTGTTGCATTTAATTAGTACTCTTAGTTTCCTGTATAGTTTTATTAGTGAGCTATAGTTATTATAAGAGTTGCTCTTTCACTTGTGTTGTAAATTCACTGAGGTGTCTCTGGTGCAAGCATTAATTTTCATGTCACAATATAGGCACTTTAAGTTAACACTATCTAATAAACATTTTTGCCTATGGGGTGGTCCTTCACTGTCACTTGACCGCAACTGGAGGATAGTGATTCTGGGCTGGAGTTTCTCTGGAGAGGCAAAGGGTAAAATCTAGATGGTTGTTCCCTCTAGCCCTCTCCCCTGCTCCATTAGTAGGGGCTCCCCATCTCAGGACAAGAGTAAACCTTGCATAGGTCCCCACACCACACATTCCGGAGACCTCAACCTCATTACCACAATCAACAGAACATGCTGGAGGGACAGGTTCATAACCCAGAGACTTCCCATACATGTCAAGCAGAGCACCTCACTGGCCCTCTTCAAGAGAAATCTTGATGAGTGGATGGGAAATAGAAAATTCACCCAGGGGATCACTCCAGTGGCTCTTCTTGATAGAGGCACTGGGAACTAACGTCTGGTGGCACAATGCCAGGGTACCTCTATTGGCTAGGCTTGTAAAGGTTCTAGGGCCATTTGCCTAGTACACACCTAGGAACCTATAAGATTGTGGCTTCCTCCTCCATGCTATCTCTGTCTTCTATGTAGGGTACCAGTTGCAATTTCAGCAGCAGGTGTAGATTTTTCATCACAACTGAGCTGTAAGGGGCAGTACATAAGTAGTCTAGTTTGTGCAGATAGTATTGGGGTTGGCTCTGGGCCATCGCCACATTAGGCTCAGAGTTGCGAGGTGGTGGGATAATTGATGGGCTCAAGTCATTTGGTTGAGTCACCAGGGCATACTTGGCAAAGGTGAGGTTGTGTGTTGGCAGAAATTGTCACTAACTGTTTCCTTTCAGCATAGGAAGTGGGCAAGAACTGAAACAAAGATGGCAAGAGACTGGATCTCAGATAGAAGTTTTACTTAAAGACATTGTAGGCCATTTTAAGCCAACAGGAGAGAGAATTGTAGTGGCACCAGTAAAAGAAGAAAGGAAGCAGAAGTTTGCTGCAGTACTCCAAGCAGCAGCAGTAGCTACTAACAGTAATGGAAAGACCAACTGTCAGAAGGAAGTTGGGGGCAACTCAGTCCTGATGCTGGAGGTATTTTTTTTTTTAATAAAGTGGGGGAGGATCACTAAGCTGATGAATACATAGCTGTTTTTTACAAGGTTTTGAAGGCTGAAAATAGGCTTAAGATTCAGAAGTTGCTGAGTTCATCATGCCAGGTGCAACAGACAGATAGCGAGGCAAGGCTAACTGCAGGAGACATGGAGGAAGACCGGAGTAATCCAGTGTCTGTTGAGGTTAGGTCGTTAGGTCTCAGGATAGTGAACAAAGAAGGAGCTTAGGGAGGCTAGGTGGTTCCTTCGGTTGCTTTGGGAGCATTTTCCCCTGTGGACCAGGGAGTTGGAATAGAAAGTACAGACTCTGTGTTTTCTGGGAGTTTAGACACGCCTGACTGGGAGAGGGAACTGCCATATTCCTAACACTGAGCACACCTCTGGCAGTGAAGTTAAAGTTGTGAAGGGGGAAATTAGTGTGTCTATTTGGCCTAATAGATGTGGATGGTGCTCAGAGAATAGAGACTTGACTGTAGCATTAGCAGATTTAGATAGGAGTAAGTTTAGGCTTAGACAACCTTTTGGAAACAGTCTATGTTGACACAGGTTGTCACTTCTTCATTCCTTTACAAGAAATGCACAAGTTATCCAACGGTCTGAAAGATTTAGTTTGACAAGATAGCACCCGAGATTTCTGTGTACATCCAAGGAATGGAGTAACCTTTCTCCCTCATTTTTAATTTCAGGATAGAAAATGGGGAGATGGATAGTTTGGATTAAAGTAAACTTGGATACTACTTTAGGCATAAAAGAAGGATTAGTTCTCAAAGAACCTCTATCCCTATGGAAAATGAGGTAGGGTTGACTCACCATAAGAGCTTGCAACTCAGATACCCTTCTTGCAGAGGTCAGAGCAATCAGCAGAACTGTTTTCCATGTTAAGAACCTAGAGTCAGACAGAATAGCTGGTACAAATGGAGCAAGTGTCAGCTTCTCTAACACAAAATTAAGATCCCAAGAAGGGGCCACAGGTTTACATGGAGGCTTCTTATGCAAAATACATTTAAAGAACATTTTGGCATGAGACTGCCTTGAAAGAGGAGTGATCCATGGGCAGACAT
This sequence comes from Protopterus annectens, assembly GCF_019279795.1. Classification (NCBI taxonomy): domain Eukaryota; kingdom Metazoa; phylum Chordata; order Ceratodontiformes; family Protopteridae; genus Protopterus; species Protopterus annectens. The sequence continues at coordinate 1,419,218,694 of NC_056728.1, read as the reverse complement.
GCAGAAATGGTTGATAAATGAGCCTTGATAGAGGAATAAGAAAAGCCATAGGATAGTGACTCACAAAAATATTGTAAAACCAGAGAACAACTAGGCCTAAATTAGTACCTGTAGCATATCCTCCATAAATAGGTGCCTAAAAGGAATTAAGACCCTATCATCCAGGCAGTCAATTGAAGATGATTGATGAAGGGGTGTATCAAACACCATTCTTCTTGTGTAAGTAGATCCATTCTGTGAGGAAGCTTGTGATAATTGTCTCAGCCATTTCCAAAAGAGGGGAGAACCACAGTTACCTGGGCCAGAACAGAGTCAACACAATAATCTTGGGGATTCCTTCTGAATCTTCAGAAGTACCATGGATATTAGTGGAAAGGCTGGAAAGGCATACAAGAGCATTCCTGTCCAAAGAAAAGAAAAGGTATCTGTCTTCCATGCCTTCTTGCATAAGTTCTGGTATAGAATTTTTCCAGCTGATTGTTCAGAGAGAAGACAAAGAGGTCTACTTGAGGAACTCCCCAGGGATAGATCAAATCTTAGAAGACCCATGATCTAGTTTCCATTCAAGAGGGTTTGCCTTGGTCCTGCTCAGTTTGTCTGCCACTCAGTTTTGCTCTGATAGAATGTAGGATGCCTGTAGAGTGAGATTGTGCTTTGAAGCTATATTCCATGCCAACATGGCTAGTCTGCAAAGGGGTTATGACCTCATTCCCCCTTACTTCTTCATGTACAACATGACTGTGACATTGTCTGAAACCACTTGACGAGGTCCTGTGAACCAAAGATTGTTCAGAGAGTTGAGTGCCTTGATCGTGGCAAACATCTATTTGATATTTATGTACTTGCATCTGATCTTAGTTTCCCCACAACCCCCTGCACTTTTACCCCTCCCAAAACTGCTCCCCAAGCAAATTACAAAGTGTCTTTGTTGACTGACTTTTTTGGAGGGGATACCTAGATTTAAAGATAACTGTTGTCACCACCGAAAGATTTCTCTTCTGTCAAACCCCATTATGGGGATCTGAAAAGATAAAGGGCATTGAACCTGGGACCAAAGATATTTCAGATACCTCTGTATCTTTCTCATGAGGAGTCTTACCAGGTGAATCATGAGAATCATAGATGCCATGAAACCCAATGTCCTGAGATATTCCCTCACAGTGACTGACCTTTGAGTGGAAAACTTTAGATATAGATTTAAATAAAGCTCTATTTTCTTCCTGTGGAAGAAAAGGTGTCTACTTGACATACCAAGACCATAATCCTGCATGAGGGAGTCAAGAAAGATTTTAAAATATCCTCTTGGAATCCCAGCTTGTGCAACAGATCTCTCACTTAAGAGAGAGAGATTCCTCTCATTTTGAAAAAGAATCTGTAAAGATAAGCAAGTCAACTAAATATTGAAAAAATGTGGATACCCTGTAGCCTGCAATGAGCTATAATTGGAGCTATGCACTTTGTGAACACTCATGGTATGTGGATAGTCAAAGGGCAAGGCAGAAAACTAATAATGCAATCCAGAAATGCAAACCCTTAAGAAACACCTGAAGTCTGGATGAATAGGAGTGTGATGATAAGCAACTTTTAAGCACAGAGTTATCAGGAAACTTGAAAGAGGAAGAAGAGGTAACTGGTTATGCAGTAACATCATTTAGAATTTGGGAACTATCACTAACAGATTTAGGAAAGAAAGATCCAGAATTGGACTACAAGCATTTTCTTTCTTTCTTTGTGACTAGGAATATCTTTGAATAAAACCCCATCCTCTCCTGGGAAGGATGATCTGTTTGTATCACTGCTTGGGAAAGCATGTGATGAAGAACAGGTGGAAAGAAAGGAGTCTGATCTGTAGGGTGAAGAATGCTCCCCTGCAAAGCAGGGATTTCCTCCCGCTGTCATCTGTAGCCCTAATGAATGATTTTCAGAACCCATTTGTCTAAAACAATCTGATGTCAGAGAGAAAAATGAGGAGGATTCAGACTTTATGGAAGAGAAAAGGGGCCAGGGTAGCAGGGGGTCACAAGTTCTCTTGAATAGTCATTAAAACTTGTTGGACTGTCCTTGTTTTGGGGAGGTTTGGATTCCCCTTTCCACTTCTTCTTAAACATCTGTTTGCCTAAATTCTGTTGAGACTCTTTATTCTGTATTTTGATAAAATTGGATGAGTTATAAAAAAATCCCTTGGACAATTTGGAAGACGAGGGCTGAAAAATCTTAGAGATTCCCTGGATCAGCATGCCCCTTTCATCACATGTTTTGATCACCTGTGAAGCACAGGAGCCAAACATTAAATCTCTATCCAAGGGAGAATTTAAAATCTCATTTTTTTACATCGCCTGGAAGGCTCTGATAATGCCATCAAGCAAACTTTATTAAAACTGTATCGGTGGCCATAGACCTGGAAGAAATATCAACAGAGTCACACACACACACACACACACACACACACACACACACACACACACACACACACGCACGCACACACACACACTGAAAACAATGAGTAGTGACTTGTGCAATAGAAGAAACTAAGTTATTTAAAATAGAGTTTTCTTCACAAGAAGATACTGTAAATAAAACATTCCTCATACAATCACAGTATGTCAGAATAAACTTTGACATATAAGCTTAACAATTTAAAATTCTGAAATTCAAAGTTGCAGAACTATATACCTTTTCCCATACTTATCAATAATTTTCCCATCTTTATTAGAAAGAGTGGAATTGGGATTAACTAAGTGCTTAGCAGAAGAGGAGTCAATTATGGCTAAAGCTGTTGGGTCAGGTTTGTGAATAGTGTATATAGGTTTAAAAGACCATGGGACTTTATACATCCTGTCTGCCTTTTTAGGTACACCTATCTGACTATCAGAAAAATTACAGGCAGCAATACACATATCATGTAAAGCAGATGGAACAGGAGGACTCCTTCTGGAACAACTCATAGTATTTTCAAACAGACTGAGAAGAAACCTCAGTGTTCTCCCAATTAAAACACTGCCACATTCTAGCAATAGTCTTAGAGAAAGAGAAACCCCCACAAGGAGAATCAAAAAACAGAGCTCTCCTCTGATTCTGAATCAGAAATCTGAGAACAAAATCTTAAATCTGTCTCTGCATCTTGCTGACCAGATTCAGAATCTTGACTGTCTTCAGGAAAACAGGAATCCCTCTTTCTTTTACTAGAAACTAAGTTACTAGAAGGATCAATGGCCTGACTTGAACCCTGAGCCAGACCCAGTAAACTGCTCCTATACAAAGAGAATTGAGGAGGAGTTGATATGTGTTTGGTTTTCTTTCTTTTTAACAGGAAAAATGGGGCCAACTGTGTTAGTTACTAATGGCAGCAACCGCTTCCCCATGGATGAACACTCCATTCTAACAAAGAAGGAAAACTTTCCCTATTCCCTCTCACAGGACCAACAAGAGTGGCTCTCCCTTGCCCACTGAGAGGACTCCAAACAGCTAAAGGGTATTTAGCTAACCCCCATTCCATACTGGTTGCAGGTGCTACACCAGATGGATCCTGGGTAAAATATGAGTGGTCTGAGGTACAACAAATGGCCTCGGCAGAGTCACCCACCTGCAGCTGAAGGAAATTGCTAGCCTGCTGTGGTGGCAAAGGCTGTTTTCTTAACTTTTTTCTTTTTGTGGCTGAAAGAAGGACTGATTATGGGAATAGCAATCTGTTCCATGTTCAAGCTGAAATGGTGCCTCTTTCACATGAATGACAATTAGCAAATGCCAGTAAAACTACTAGTCAACAAAGGTTACCTTTTGAATGGAAAAAATACAGTAAAAAGCACTTTAAAACACTATGGCAGCCTCACAACTGAAAACTAAACACAATTTCTCCACATAAAATATGTTTTCAGTTAGATAGCACTACTTTTAAACTGACAGAAAAAAACAAGTACTCCATTTACAAGAACATTACAGTCTTGAGACAGTCTGTTAAAACATAAGACTCCTAGCTTTAAAATAACTTTCATGAGAATGAAGGTAATAAAACTATAATAAATTTAAGAAAATGAAAGTCTTTTCCCCCAAGGGATACTTATCTGCCCAACAAAGGAAAGCAGAAGCCGATTGTCAATCCTCAGATGCCTCAGTGGAGTGTACTCTTCGGCAACAGTAAAGTTCTGATGGACTTTGCTCCCAAACTTGTCTTTTAGTCAGCTAAGGTTGAACTGTCTGACATTTTGGGAACATGGGAGGAAGCCCTGAAGCTTTCAAAGCAGGATATAACCCAAATAGCTAAGGCTGCTGTAGCAGCCAGCCATCAATATGAAGAACATCTTGGAGTATTTTTATTTATTTATTTATTTATTTTTATTTGTGCTATATCTATATGAACAATAAAGTCCTCTTCCAAAATCAAATTAGTAGTTCCTAACTGCTGCATACAAGAGTTTAATTCCTTATGAACTATGCAGGTCAGATATAGTGCCAGTTATGTAAATTATACATTTTGTCTTTATTTTGAACTAAATGTCTTTCCTTCCATGATTTCAGCTTTGTCCAAGACCTACATATCAGTGGAATGAAACACAAACAGATTTTTTTAACTATAAAGCTACAAATCTACAAATAAATGAATAAATAAATAAATATATAAATGTACAAATATATAACTATACAGCAGAGGTACTCCAACTAGTTACAAAACATGTTTTGGATATGTTAGAGACAAGTTACAATGCCAAAGTGTAACAGATACTTTTGTAAACTTTTTACTTCTTCATCTATGCTTCAGACCAGTGATATTACATGTTAGCTTCCATGTTTATTCAGATCTTGTCAGTTACAGAAAATCTTTCAGCAAAAGAGTCCACCTCAACCCACCCCCCCCAAAAAAAAGTCACATTCAATTTTTTTCAAGAAAGTCAAAAAAGTCACATTTTCTCAAACTTAGATAATGTCCCTAACTGTGGAGTTTGTGGCTGCATGGAATAAACTTTGGCATTTTCAATCCCTGTCTCCTTGTGGGTTGAAAAAAAACAGATAATTCCTTGCATATAACCTGATGAATAGTTGGAAATGGTTGCCTCAGTGACATCATATGCAGAGAACATTCCCCACCCACCCCACTTTCTCCATTATGTGCTGGCAAGTCTTGAGAGGCTGCAACTAATACCTGATCAATGAACATCTTCCTTTTTTGATGCCCGCATATTTCTGACTTTAACAGACAAAAGTCTCATTACAGTTCTAATTATTCCTTCACAGGGAAGAAACACACTATGGAAACTGCCTACTGGGATATATTAGGAAAAACATATTACTATTCTCAAAATGCTCAGAAGATATTTTTTTAGTAGAGTGGCACAAGGTATCTCTTGTGCCTCACTGCTCCTGTATTCTGACTATACTGAGACTGAAACAGTTAGGATGGTATTTCATGCCAGTCAAAAATTGTTGTGTAAGGACTTCAATTGTGCAAGGATCTCACCTGTGTAATGCCCTCAACTGTACAAGGGCCTCACCTGTGTAAGGACCTCAACTGTACAAGGACCTCAGCTGTGCAAGGATCTCACCTGTGTAAGGACCTCGACAGTACAAGGGCCTCACCTGTGTAAAGACCTCAATTGTATAAGGACCTCAATTTTGCAAGGACTTCACCTGTACTAGGACATCAACTGTGTAAGAATATCACCTGTGTAAGGACCTCAACTGTACAAGGACTTCACCTGTATAAGGACCTCAACTGTGTAAGTACTTCAACTGTACAAGGACCTCACCTGTGAAAGGACCTCAGTTGTGTAAGCACCTCAACTGTACAAGAACCTAATTTGTGTAAGGACCTCAACTGTGTAAGGACCTCAACTGTACAAGGACCTCACTTGTGTAAGGACCTCAGCTGAGAAAGGACAACAACTATGCAAGGACCTCAACTGTGCAAGGACTTCAACTGTATATGGACCTCAACTGTGTAAGGATCTCGACCTTGGAAAGAAAATGAGCATTTTTTTCTATAGCTCCTTCTGGTTCTGTTGAGCATTTTGAATAACTTTTTTTCTAGTTGTCAGAAGCAGTTAATATTTTAACCTCTTGCATATTGTCTGTATTTTTGTAACACCAAATTTAAAATCTATTTTCAAACTGAAGGTTAAAGCACATACTGAAATTCTATGCATGCTTGCTGTTACCATCTGATCTAACCTATATTTGCAGAAGATGAACCGATAGCATTAGACATAATTTGTACATTGTTCAAAAATCCCTACTGGATTCATTCTTCAGTCATAGAGAGTGCATTCGAAAAGTTAATAAGTTATATAGCATTGTTCTTTCTTAAATAAGGCTGAAGTTAATTATTCTGGATGCAAAGTTTTCACACTATCATTGCCTTCAGGCTGAAGGTACATAGAGATAATGACATCCAACTAATGCCTTTACATAAGAAGATCTTCAATTTGCACACATTCCAAAGCAGATTCAGTCTTAATACAATCCATTGTGTAATCTGTTTTCAAATTTCTTTTCATTTGTTAATGGGAATGAAGTAACTGCTATCACTGAAACATGTTAGCCCTTACAGATCAGAATGAATGTTCAGAAACATTCTTAGAAGGAAACAAACATAATTTGTGCAGTTATTGTCACTGATGTCTAGGTTCAAAAAATCCTTAGGGATTCATCATGGAGTACTTTAAGAGCAACACACGGTCTGCCACTGATGGTGGTTCACTTTAATTTTATATTTGTAGAGGAATATGTTACAACTGAATTTTCCCTCTCACGAGTGATTCTCTTTTTTCACTTGTGTCATGTATTGTGTTTTTTAGCAATTAATGTAGGCATATAAGAAATAACTTACACATGAAAAAGATACAAACAATGACATTGATTTGTTCGATCTTTTATCATTGTTAATCTAATGGTAGGTTTATGCCTAACAAATATCAGAAACAACTTCACAAGTTTTGTTTACCTTTTTTCTTTCATGATGTGAAATAAGAGAGGTCATATTGTTTCTAAATGTGTTTGTTTTTAAAATGGGTTAAAATAACCTTTATTGAGGTGTTAAAGCACTTCCTTTTGAATCTACACAATTATTTGCAGTAATTTCTGTAGATGACTGTATATGATAATTACGTTTATGCACTATTACTGTAGCATATACTGATGATCTTGAATAATAAGTTGCTTTTTATTACAGTTTATTTTTAAGAAGATTTATGCATATGTGTGCATTCTATTTTTATGTTTTATTATATCTGGTTTTGTACCACACACACACACACACACACACACACACACACACACACACACACACAGGAAATATAAGCAGTTATAGCAGATTTTAAAATGTATATCAATGACACCTTTTAAAATACATATGTGTATGCATGATTATAATTTTAGAAGTCAAACTTTGTTTACAATGCTGTATCAAAAATATATTTTTTAATTTGTGTTATGTTTAAGTCACAAATGCATTTTAGGGGAGTGGGAAAGATAATGTAAAGCTATATATGAGTGTAATTAATATCAGCAGAGTATAATAACATTCCTAAAGAATAACAGTAAACAATGTTTTATTATCTGTAATTTGCATTAAAATGTAATGCTATAGTAAAGCTTATTAAACAGTTGCAAAATAATTATTGTGAGAAGTAATTGAGATTAGGTAGCTTGATGATTTTTAAGCAAGAGGAGAATAAAGTTCTAATTGCAATGTCTGAGTAAGTTGGTTTTAGTATGACTGATCATGTAATGTACATAAAAGATTAAAATAGAAGGCTGCTTAAAATAGTTATACAGTATTAGTTTCAAAGTCGTATATTTTAAAAACTGTCATAGTCTTGTGCATTTGCCTATAATATATGACATATTTTTGTGAAAAAGCCTTTCCAAGTTTATAACTCTGATGGATGAATTCAGCTGTTGGCTGTGCTGAAACAAGGACTTGATATAGGCTGTGTAATTATGGCAGATTGAAAGTATGTATGTGTTATGGGAAATAGATATTCAACCCTGTTTCTTGGATGGGTTTTGATAGAGTAGATTTTGGTTTGATGTCATACTATAATTCCCTTGCTTTGAAAGGTATAAATAAGGCATTATGGGACAGATAACTATACTTAGATCTCAGACTAAAAGGAGTGGCATTGAATGAAATTGAGCGACTTTGGCAAATGCTTTAACATGAGAAAAAGGTGTCAATTGAGAGGTGGTTGTGTTTTTCAGAATTATATTACATCACAGTAATAAGTGAGTTATGTAATCCTGTGTGCTCAATAACCATTTCAAGGCAACAAAGCGGGACACAAAAATTAGAACAATTATGCGAGGTTATGAGTGATAGTAAGTATGATAAGCTAACTACTCACACTTTTATGAGTCGGAATCTGAATTAGTTTAAACTGAAAAAAAGATGAAGAGAATATGGTTAGGGAAAGTGAAGGTGTCAATTTGCTTAATGATTTATTTTTGTGTAAGGCACCTCCACATTAATTGCTATGAAAATGACTTGATATTGAAAATAAAGTATAGGAACAGTACAAAAATCTAGTTTTTAATGTCAAGGAGTATGCCCTTTGCAGTAGAATGTATAAAGTATGAAGGCTGTAAATGTATAAATGCAACAACTTAATAAGAAATATAGTTTATGTTAAGAGAATAGATTGTAAGAACTAAAAGATGAATGTTGTTTAGTAAAGCTCTTGTTCTACTTTTGAGTAAGATACGATATACGGATTCTACAACAATGCTTTGTTTATATAGCATAGATGATAAGGTTATAAACTATTAACAAACTACTTCCTGTTGTGATATTAAGCAAGTTTGTTGATGACAGATAATTGTTTGTGATATAGCTCATGGGATTTAGAAACTTGCTGGAAACTACTAAGCAGGAATAGTTGCTTAATCTTGATAAGTGCATCATAATGTACAGAGAAAGTAAAAATCTGCTTTGTGAAATTAGCCCACCAGTCATGCTAACTTGTACTTTATTTACTGAAATACATTAAAGAAGCACATTTGATCATAGAATTATTATTACATTTCATTACTTGACTTAAATTTCAAAGTTATTAATGTGCTTATTTTCTAAGCACTAAAAACACCCCAAAGTGATACAGTAATGACAGTTATTACAATAATTATAAAGTAAAGTAAAAATTATGAGATATTGATCAAAAGAAAGTTGACTGAGTACAAAGTCATGCCTAACTGTAATAAAATTCAATAAATTGAATCCAGATATCCTTCCATAAAATCCCTTCAAACTCCACAAACTTTAACTGCAACTGCAAACAAGCAGATAACCATCTCAGAACTACAGACTGCAGCAAAGAACAGGCAGCACAATGGCACTCTGCAGGAAAACATTCTAAAATATCCAGTGACTTTGAAAGTTAAGTCTCAAAAACAGATAAATAAAATATTGCACAACACCTCCTTGAAGTGAAATGTCGATTAAACAGAAAGCAGTTACAAAGCATTGATACTTCCAAGTATTACATCATACATATTAGTCGATTTTGACAAATGCTATCACCACAAGGCATCACTGTAAACATTATAGCCAACTGCAAACAAAGAACTGTTCAGAAACTAAAAAAAAAAACAAAAAACTGGCACACAAATATAAGATTCAAATAAAGAAAAGACCCATACAAATAGTGAAGTATTGAGCATTCAGTGAAAAGGTAACAATATAACTAGCTGAGTTTTGCCTATCCCTTTTAGATTATACTGATGAGTTGGTGAAGTGCCACTGTGTTAGCCTACAGGCATTATAATGGCTGAGAAAGAACACAAAGTAGATGAAGTCAGAATGCACACAAAAACTGTCGTGTATGAAGTATATATGGTATGTTAATCACAATGAGGCCCTCATGTCAGAGCTGGAAATTAATAAAGTAAGAAAGATGGAATAGATGTTCTGCAGAACTGACAAAGGAGGTAAATATAAGAGGAAAATGTATTTACTAAGGAAAGGATCAGCATAGGTAGGGATTGATAGCGCTTTCAGCTTTACATTGTCTTTGTGTAATATCACACAAATAAATGCCTATTTCTTGATGGAGTTTTTTTTTTAAAATAGATTAAAAAGTAGCAGACCATAAATAAAGGGATATTAAGTAGTATCAATAACCAAAAAAAATGCAAAGATTTTATGAAGGGACTGCATATTATGGTGGTACTTAAATAGGTTGAAACAGGATTGGCAGTATTAAGAGAGGGCTGGTAGCATTATATACCAAGCATTTACTCCAGATGTTGTTACAATACTGATGTTACTATATGTTAATTAAATATGAGTGCTAACTGCTTTATCACCACAATAATAAATGTCTGGAATATATTTTCTAAGAATTATAGAAATTATAGAAATATCCATTTTGCTATTGCAATCAAAAATTATGGTAATGTCTATAATACTGAAATGGAACACTGAACACCACTGCAAAGCCATTGAAAGAGGTAAATGACAGCCTGTCAAACAACATGACTTTCTACTCAGCTCTCATCTATTTAAACTTGTCAAGAATGAGACCTTCTTCCTACTAGCCTCCAGACTATTCAGACAACATACAACCTTAGAAATCTTAACTACGCAGGTCCTCTTCTCTAAACCCCACAAAAAAGGTTGCATTGTGCAGACCATGCTTTCTCACTCCTGGGTCCAAATCTGTGAAAATTTTCTCCCTAGTTCTTGCAAAGATAATTTCTTTTTCCTCGTTTTCTGATCAGAAATAAAAGCACATTTCAAGACTGTAGGAGACTGCAACTGCTGACTCTGGTCACATAACGTAACCTGTTTCTGCCGTTCTTTCCTCTTCATACCCAGCTCTGACTTTACTTGTCATTGGGATTCTTTCAGCATACCAACTTGGTTTCCACACTGTATATAATGCACATATTTTGTGTATATAATCTCATGGAGCTATTGCCTTTATACTCTAAAACCACCTCTGATGTTCATTTTGTATATAATATGTATCTATTGTCTTTATCCTAAGCTGAGACTGAAATTGTTCCAGTTGGATCATCGTTCTACTTCAGTTAACAAACTAAAAATAAAATATATAAAATAAAACAAACAAGGTTTTATCTGAAATGTAAATAATGCAATTATGTTCTTTTAGTAAGATCAATGAGGAAAAAAGTATAGTTAACGTGTTGGTTTTTACTCATTACACCACAGCAAATGCTTTCTCAAGTAATGTGGTCTTTAAACATCCTATCGAGCAGCATACTTTAGTGAAGGCTTACTTTATATTAATTTATTAGCTGATAGCGTACATAGGTATCAGTCCTATTAGAATAAAGTTTGTTGAAAAAAACATATTTCCTGTTACCATGATACCACTGCAAACAGAACTTATCATTGTAATAAGGATAGTTTGAGTTGGACTGTGCTAAATACTGCATACGCATAAACTAGGCATGTCATCTTAATAAGCCTATTTACAGTCTGCTAATCTGTTATCATGCACAATTGCACAATCACTCAATTTCAGTTGCATCCAAGACATGCCACTCATTTTCCCAGATTTTTGCCTCATATTTGTTGTCTGTTGCACATAACATTTATGTTTTTCTGGCACGTCATTGAGGACTTATTTCACTAAATAATGACAGCATTTGAGTTTGAGACTTCATATCCTTCAGAAAATTAATGCTAACATAAAACCTGTTTTTCTGGCACCTTTATATATGCCAAAAAGAAGTATATGACAAACAAAAAATAAATAAAATACATTTTGCAATAGCTTTGATAATTGTATCTTACCTTATAGGATTTCAACATATCAGTAACTGACTATATTGATATTGTCTTTTACACTACTTGCTTTATAATATTTTGTACTATGTCTCTGAAAAGCAAAAGATAAGCTACATAAAAGAGGTACATTTAAAATAAAGTGAATTATTTAAGCAACTTTCTTTCCAGCTCTTTGAAAGCATATTTCATCTTGAAAGATGAAGACAGCATGATAAAATGGATGAGTCATACTGATAAAAATTACGTCTGTGATGGGTCTATGGCCAACTTTTGATATTTAGTCGAAGTGTGTTGGGGATATGTACTTCTGATCAAATGTTCTGATCCTATGTCAGTTTGGAGGAAATGTTTTATAAAGAGACTAGTCAGCATGTGTCTGTGCCCCCACACCCCCATGCAGAAAGCTTCAACTACTGAATGTCATCATTATTATAATCAGCTGCAGATTGTTATGGAGGATTATGCTTTTGCAGTTCCCATCCTTTAAAGATTTTTTTTCAGTCAAACACATGAGTACATCTGAATTAATGTATTTCAGCTGAATAACATACATCAGTATATGGCCTTAACTAATACTGAACTTTATAACAATAGATATATTCAGCAACATTCTTCCATTTGCTGACCAGTATTTGATTATATGTGATACCACCTTTCTGGTAATACTGATCTATGTATGATTCTTGCTTAGCCCAGCAATCTGTACATTTGTCACAGACATGCTCAACTTAATTGTTATTTATTTGAATATGGCTTCTTAACTGTGTGGCCTATGATCAGTACCTACGTGGCCTGTGATCAGACATTCATGGATTGTTTTTCAAGACCCTCCACATATTTTTTCCTACCGATCATAAGTGAATTTGTACCATAATCATATTTAATTTACATTTGGTTACTGTATTACACCCTATGCATTTGTTAGCTGCACTGCTGCTAATCTGTGCTCCATGGCTGCCTGCTTTAGTTGCATATTTCATAACTTCAGACTAATTGGGGAAATTCCATGAAATAACCAAAGCTGCTTACATAAGTAGGCTCCCTTTCAGATACTTCTATATATAAGTTCAGGTGCAGGCCATATTTTATTAGTTATATCTTCATTAAGTACAAAAATCTTGGCTGTGTAACTTTTCTTAGCTCATACAGTCCCATTTAACTGTTTTGAGTGTGATACATGATTGTGTTCCTGTGAAGAATAGTTCAGTTATGTCTCCACTTTTACTCATGTGCTCCTGAGTGTGTGTGTACAGTGCCTTTATGCACAATCCAGAGTCTTCCATTGCTAAGCGAGCACTACGCAAGACATTTGCAGCATGCCAGGCTTATTTGTTTTAAGCAGTATAGCCAAGATGCATTCATAACAATTTACTTGCAGGAGAAATATCTTGCAAAATGGTGCATTGACATTTTCATCTTTATCCAGGATCTGGGGCATTTATAGTGGAGTATTGTCTGTCCACTACTCTTCTGACATCACACTGGGGTAAAATTCTATAAGCTGTACCACTCCACAACAGCATATACTTTATGGACCTCCTTCTCTTAACTTCTGCTGCTTAAATAGGTGACATTACTTAAAATAGCTATCTACCACTCTTCACCCCCTATGGACCTTATCCTGTTATAAACAGTTTGCTATGGACTTACATGCAGTGTAATGCACATGAAGGTGCAGATTGCACATAGGCATTTGGACATTAAAAAAATAAGCCAGATGAAAATGGAAGGGAGCACAGGAAGTGTTGCAAGGGATATAAACCATGGAAGTCTGCTGTAGAATACATGAAATATTTTGTACTGTAGACATAAGGAGCACATTTTCTCAGCTGTACTGAATTAAGTTCCCCAATGTTACAGTGTAAGATATGTGCTTGCTTGTGTTTGTTAACCAGGGTAGAGCATTGCACCAAACTGACCTATAGTAAGACTCAGGCTGGTAGCTCAGTCTGGTTAAGTGATGTGCTCAGAATCACAGATTAAGTAAATGAAGGCTGACTTGCTTAGATTCTCACAATGGGCAAATGAAAGCACAAGAAGTCAATCCTTGGAGTACAGGAAGTAGCTTGTTAACGACTCATGTTCTTAATCCTCTGTACTAACTGCCAGACAGATATTTTAGGTATCAAATAAACTAGACGCTGACATATTTCATTGATCCAGCTTTTCTGCAATTTTTTTTGTTTATGTTTCTTATTGACTTCAGTGTGATATATTAATTAACTAAGGTGCAAATTTAATAAAGCTTACATGGTCATTTTTTCTGTGTGTGTATCATGGAGCGATGCGAACATGGCCACAGCGAGTTTTACATTCAGTAAACTACATGTAGCAGTGTGCAATCACATGCATTCATGCACAATAATGGAAACTTTCATGGAATGCAAATTTCAGCATAAGTAGCTGACATTTATGCTAATGAAGTGAAACAACATGGTGGCGAGATCCAACAACAGTCAACACAACCATGTAGACTCTGCGTCTGTATTTGTAATGTACACAAAAGTTTCCCATGTGCAGGAGTCTACACAGAAGAAAGGGCATGTAAAAGTCCAGAAATATGGACAGAATGACCATAACAATGTCATAACACACATATAATGGGTGATGTATACACCATGGATGTCCAAAAGCATTGAGCATGTGTCAAAATAGTATACATTTAAAATATATTTTTACACATGTTTGTGCAATGCACCACTGGGCTCAAAAGGTTTTAAATATGAATAACAGAAATGTCATTGAAAAGATGAGTATAATGTAGTGTCACAATAGTTACAATAATACCTTGCCCTGTGTCTTTAAAGTAGTGCACCCATGCTGTTCCCAAGCTTACATGGCTACTAACTGTGCAGTTTCTCAGCTGTCAGCATGGATATTATCCAAATGAGTGCAAAAATCAGTGGATTTGTTGAATCACAAAAAGCAGGAACTATATAGGGCTGTTCACTTCATGTAAGCACCTACACAGTGTTTATGTTTCTCATGGATGTCGATGACATCAGGGGGGGTATGTCAGATAACTTTGTTGTTTTTTTGGGTATATTGCATGTTCTTGCATAGTGCACCACTTGATGCATTCCTTGTTTGTGACAGCAGACCACCCACATATCAGACATAAGCTAGACATCCAAAAATAGAAACTGGATGCACATACCGCTCAACTGTACAGATTTTTGCAGAATGCCCACATTTTTGCCTTGTATTTTTAGTATGTTTCTCATAACATTTTGGTTTTCTGGAAATTCATTTTTAAAGTCATTGAGGGTTGAAATCAGAAAATAATGACAGCCATTTGAGTTTCAGACTTTATATACTTCAGAAAAGTCATACTAATGCAAAATGTGTTATTCTATCAACTTTCTAAGTCTGTCATAGCAATATTTAAAATGTGCCCCTATTTTTGGGCCTTTGTCCCCCCATTATTTATGTTTTTTTCAGATTTCTTGACATAAGAGGTTGAGAGGAATGTGGATGCATTCAATGAATATTGCTGAGTACTGCTGGGCATCACCACACCTGGTAAGAGGGGCTGCACTCTGCTCATATCCTCCAGTTATTGGACTTTGCATAACTACACCTATGGTGCCAGGTGTTAGGTTGGTTGTTCTGGGTTCAAATACAGGCAATGCCAACTTTTCTCGTACTGTTCTGACATCTCAGTTTATAGAAATGAACTGTAAGTATCATTAATTACTATTTCCTCTATGTTTCATTACAACAGGGAAGAAATATATCATTTTTTATGCCCTCCCTTAGTTATTCATATCTGCCCTCTGTTGCGCGACTGTGTGCACAGCACACTACTGCCCATTGAAGCAGGACCTTTAAATCATGTTAATTATAGCTTAAGCAGATGAATTATATCTTAATTAGCCAATTGTACATGGTGGACTTACTGAAGACATGTATAAAGTACGTATACAGCCTACATTCTGATTTTCCCGATACTTCCTGACCATTGGAGTAGACACCTGGAAATTTTAACTGAGATAATGTTAGGGGCTGCTGCAGCTATTTTATATCTGCATGCACTGGAGGCTGAAGTCAATGCTGCTAGTGCTGCTGATAACAGGCCTAGACCGAAAAGGAGAAGAGTATTCAGGCCCAGTGTAACCGTCCAGGTGCTATATGAGCTGGAGATTGTAGAGCGTTACAGGGTGGACAGATACATATTACAGGAACTCTTTAGCTATGCCACCACATCTACTCACAGCCAGAGGCAACAAAGAGGAACCCATCCCAGTGGAAACTAAGGTATGTGTAGCACTTAGGATATTAGCTACAGACACTTTTCAAAGACCAACTGGGGACATGATGGGGGTGTCACAGGCGTTGGTATAAAGGATACTCCATCAGTTCCTGGATGCTATGCTCTTATATGCCAGTGAGTAGATATATTTTCCCCTTACCCCTGAGGAGAGGGCCAGCAATATACAATGGTTCTACCATGTAGTGCACAACCCTGAAGTACTGGGTGCCATAGATTGCACTCGTGAACACATCAAGGCACCATCTGGTGAGCAGAGTGAATCTACATTAACCACAAGTGATACCACTCCATCAACTGCCAGGTCATGTGCACTGCCCAGGGGATTATCTTGAATGTTTGTGCTGACAGCCCTGGCAGTTATCATGACTCCCATATGTGGCACACATCAAAGCTGCACCATGTGTTTGCTAGGGGGGATATCCCACAGGGCCATTTATTGAGGGATGCTGGCTATTCCCTGGAACCATGGATGATTATTAAGATAATTTTAAAGTGGAAGCTCTGTGCTGAGAGACAGCCTTACAAGACTATCTGCAAATATATAGAGCTGAGTATATTTTTCTGAATTATTCTGTATTATAGAGCTAAATTGTTGCTTAGATATCTGTTGTCTTACTGTTCTGCAAATATACAGAGATCAGTATATATTTTTTTTGGTTTTATAATTTGCACTCTGATTCCTCACATCTCTGTTGAAACTGTCTTCCCCTCATTTTGGTTTCAGACTATCTGCAAATATATAGAGCTGAGTATATTTTTCTGTATTATTCTGTATTATAGAGCTAAATTGTTGGTTAGATATCTGTTGTCTTACTGTTCTGCAAATATACAGAGATCAGTATATATATTTTTGGTTTTATAATTTGCCCTGTTCTTGGTTGTGGTTTAAATTTGGTGGCTTTTGCAGCTGTAGATTTGATCTAGGACCCATCTCTTTACTGCATTCTACCTAATAAACCCTTTCTGCACTTGCTTTTAGTCCTTTTTAATTTAATTACATTTTTCAAACTGTGTGTGGACTACTACCTTTCCTATAATTAGTGTTCCAGATACAGATTTGCTGTATTTCTGTGTTGGAGGGAAGCCTCTAGGCTATCAGTGGGGAGGTAAAGCACTAGGTAACCGCATTTGCACTTGTTTCTGTCCTGTAACTCCTGGGCCCATCTCATTTGCTCACCAAAAAAAAAAAAAAAAAAAAAATGATCTGCTTTTACTGTATTTGTGTTTCTTCCTACTTTATTTTAAAGTACTCAATTGTATTTATTACTGCTTGGTGTAACCCATTCTAAGCCTTTTAGTTTAAGCACTTGGGCTTCAGACCATTTGTTTTACATTAAGAAGGTTTGTGGTCTGCACTGTAGTGGCAGAACAGGTAGCTTACATCCTTCTAAGTTGGGAACTGCTGATTGAGGGCTCAGTGTCTGTTATTCTAAAAGTGTATTCATTCTGAGGCTGGACTCTGCCCTTCTGAGCTGGGAATTTCTGGTTAAAGACTTATAGTGCCTGCATATTTGAACTGCTTCTTACTGAAATTGGTACACCTTGTTTGCTGTAGCATAGACTAGATCCAGGCCTGCTGAATCTAGCTTTGTTTGTATAACTTGAGCACTAATCGAGACATTCTTTAAAGTATTAAATTGTATTTATTACTGCTTTAGCTATCATTCTAAATCTTTTGGATTAAGCACTTGGGCTTCAGACCAGTTGTTTTACATTAGGAAGGTTTGTGGCTTGCACTGTGGTGGCAGGACGGTAGCTTACATCCTTCTAAGTTGGGAACTGCTGATTGAGGGCTCAGTGTCTGTTATTCTAAAAGTGTATTAATTCTGGTTTAAGCACTTGGGCTTCAGGCCAGTTGTTTTACATTAAGAAGGTTTGTGGTCTGCACTGTGGTGGCAGAACAGGTAACTTACATTCTTCTAAGTTGGGAACTGCTGATTGAGGGCTCAGTGTCTGTTATTCTAAAAGTGTATTAATTCTGGTTTAAGCACTTGGGCTTCAGGCCAATTATTTTACATTAAAAGGGTTCGTGGTCTGCACTCTTGTGGGAGGAGAGGCTGGACTCTGCTCTTCTGAGTTGGGAATTTCTGGTTAAAGGCTTATAGTGCCTGGATATTTGAACTGTTTCTTACTGAAATTGGTACACCTTGTTTGCTGTAGCATAGACTAGATCCAGGCCTGCTGAATCCAGCTTTGTTTGTATGCTTGTTGTTTGTTTGCTTGTTATTTCCCTGAAATGCTAATTCCACCTAAAATGCGGCTTTTCAGTGCTTCTGTGGATCCCTAGTGATATCTGCATTGCTTACTGTACTTATTTCCTTGATTCACTTGAAAGAAAGTTACTGTTTGTTGTTTTTGCATTTAAGTTACCTGTAACACATTGCATTTAAGTTACCTGGCACTTGCTCACTAAAGCAATTATATAAGTCAGCACTAAAAAATTAAAAGCACTACACCCTCACAAACTTTTTCAATTATAAAGGAATTCCGAGTACTATTCTAGCATGTCCAAAGGTCAATTGTCAATCTCCTCTCCGGTCCAGCTGGTGAATCTGGGAATCTTGAAGCAATGTTACAACTGCCTCATGTACACAGACAACCCTCTCCTCCTCCCAACAAATTCCAACACATGTGAGAGATGCAACCATATAGCCATACTAGACTGTCAGGAGGAGAAGGAAACCACACTCACTACAATTCCAGTCTCACATAGACCTACCACGACAGCAAATCAAACACATAAACACACAAAAACATACAAAAATCTGCCTAAGCAGCAGAGACCTCCAAAGCAGACACCCAAGCAACACATAGCTCACAAAGCCAGTGTGCCAAACAGCCACAGCCCTTAGGCTAAACAACACAACTGATACACTTGTAATAGGTGACTCTATCATCAGGCACACTGACGTCCCACTCACCAGTCTGAACAAGGAGAAGGTCATGGTGAGCTGCCTGTTATACATGCACTCAGGTCACTCCAAGGCAAGTACAAATATGACTCAGTCATTGTCCATGCTGGTGTGAATGACCTGAGACTACATGAAAAGAATCAGAGGAGCTCTCTGAGCATGTAGCCCAGGCCAGTATGACCCTGACCTTGAGATGATGCCACAATATGAAGACAAGATGATAAATTTCAACAACTGGCTTAAGTATTGGTGTCATTCAAAGGGGATCAATGCCTGTCAGCCTGGTATGACATGAAAGACAAACCCACCTCCATATGTATAGTCTAAATCTCAAGATGCATGCACTCAAAACTCTCCTTAGCATGGAGAACATAAGATACCCACACTTCCAGGTTGGTGGCACAGCACAAAGCATCAGAGACTATCCATGTGCAATTAACAGTGGGTAAAACTGCCTTCCAGTTTATAGCCTGCTACAGACCACCCTCCCAAACCCAGGAACCCCACTCAGCCTTCCTGAGAACACTGGAAAATATGAACATAGACTGGGAGCATTAATCTAGCTCCAACACTAGCCCAAAGGTTCCTAGAATTTATAAACTCAAATGCTATGGAACAACGACCTGATCATCACCAACATGGGGACTCTATGCTCCAGACCAGAAGTGTCCCTCACTGGTAAGATCAGACCATAAACTAATCTCACTGAATATTTGAAAAACTTCTCTAAGCAAATCCCAAAAAGGGAAGACATCTCTGATCAGTAAAATGGTCTAAGGCCAGCCAGCAGAGTGCTGCCCTGACATCTCAGATGCTCAGGTAAGAGCTGCCCTCTCCAAAGCAAAACACAGCATCAATGGGACCATGTCCTGGGCTGCATCCTACATGAACTCCAAGAAGAGCTAAACCCAAACATAAAACTACTGTTCAATCTCAGCCTTACTACAGGATATGTACCCAAAGAGTGGCGTACAGCATCAGTGGTAGCTTGGTCTGCAAAGCTATGGAAAGGATCATCATGGATTTAAACCTGGTTGATTTCTTTGAGGCATTATAGATAAGCTCACCAGCTTAAATATAAACCCCTATGTCACTAGATGGGTTGCAAACTGGCTCAAGGACAGAACCCACATGGTTAGAATTGCTGGAGCCATGTCAGACTCCAAACCAGTTACAAGTGGCATCCCACAAGGCTCAGTTCTCGGAGGTACAGGCCAACATGGAAGGACTGTGGCTGACCAAGTTCACAGATGACTGCAAACTGAGCACCATAATAGACTCTCCAGCCAACACAAGCATCCTCCAAAAGGGCCTCATAGAAACAGACAACTGGTGCCAGAGCCATGGCCTCAAGCTAAAAAAGTGTATAGTCATTGACCTGGGGACCCAGGTTGATAGCAATCTCTCATTTGACAACCACATGGCCAAAGTGGTTAGAAAAACATTTTATATAGCCCACCTAATCATGAAGGGATTCACATCTAGATCAGGGGAGGTCATCGTGCCTCTTTACTCATCCCTCATCAGGCCCATAATTGAGTACAATGTTGGGATGTACCTTACCAGACACCTGCAAGCAACTGGAAAGATCCCAAAAATACCTCACCAAGAGGATCAAAGGGCTCAAACAGATGCCATATGCTGCCTGGTTAAAGAAACTCCAGCTCTACTCAATGGCATACCGCCTGCTCAGAGGCGCATCTGTGCCTGATGTATAAAGACATGTCAACCCGAATTAATGGACATGCTGCACCTCAGAAAATCCAAATCCCATCGAGACTTGAACCTCAGCACTGAAATAAATAGGACATGCTGCAGGGACAAATTCATAACCCAGAGGCTCCTTCACTCTGGAATAAAATCCCAGTCCAGGTTAGGCAGAGTCCCTCATTGACTCTCTTCAAGAGGAATCTTGATGAGTGGATGGGAGATCATAGGTTTACCCCGGGTATCACTTCTGTGTCACTGTTAGACAGAGGCACAGTATACTAACAAAGGGCATAGCAAAATTAATTTAAAATGTATAAATGCCCTAGGGCAGATAGCCTAGTATGAACCTATGAACCTATGAATTTATGATGACACTCATCAGAAATGTACACACACCCATAGAATAATGCCATAATGAACACACGCACAAACTAGAAACATCATAGAGTATGTGTTTGGGCTTCTGAAGTCACAGTTCTGGTGCCTAGATATATCAAGTGAAGCCTTTCTGTATATTCCACACACATCTACACAAATATTCACAGTATGTGCTATGCTCCACAACCTGATCCTGTGGAAACAGCTGTGGCAGTATCAGCAAGGGGAATGGATACACATCACCCCACCAGTGTCTAGGTCACCACAGTTACAGGAGGACTTGGAGGAGGAAACCCCAGCTGCTGTTTCTGTGGGCAGATGTAGGTGTGCTCATTATGTCCTTGCTTTGGCTAAGAGACAATGCATAGCACATTCACTGACCACTTAGGGACCTAAGGACTAATACCTTTTCCTACTCACGTATGTACAGTAAAATTGATGCCCGGCAACTCACATGACCTGTACTTATCCATGGTATTGGCTGCGTACTGCTTGCATCAGACAGAGTCAGCCCTGAATTACAGTTGTGTCAACCACTGCATTTGCAAAGTAGGTCCTTAACCTACACTGTAGTCTTCTGGAGTATTATGACATATCCTTTGTATCTATGAACTTGGTACAGTATGAAAATAAATAGTGGTGTATTTGAACATGAAATAAAGTAACATGACTACTTACACCATTTTACTAGTATGTGTC
The DNA here is from genome assembly GCF_019279795.1 of Protopterus annectens. Lineage (NCBI taxonomy): Eukaryota > Metazoa > Chordata > Ceratodontiformes > Protopteridae > Protopterus > Protopterus annectens. Next base: position 1,419,196,979 of record NC_056728.1, on the reverse strand, counting down.
CATTTATAATTAGTAGGCCTCATATATAAAACCTTCATACAGTACAACTGCAGCATATTACTGGTACATCATTCAAGACAGAAGTTAGAAAATGAGGCTACACATTGCAGTTTCTGACTTCAGACTTGTCTGTATCCTAACAGTAGATGCGGTTTGTTTTCTCAACCCACCCTCCAAAACAAGGGTGCCTGCTTGTAAATGCCACAACAGTAACTCATCTATGCTGATCACAAACCCACAGTAAATGGGTATATGTCACAATTATTATCCCCCACATTTCCAGGAGAATACTGTTGATTTCATCACACAGTGTATGTGTTAGGTAACATGTGTATAGTAGTATACATTGTTATGCAGGTGGTTGTATGACAAATGACCCCTATTTTGGCAAGCTGCTTCTGTGGCCAAAAGGACTAAGGCAGTCATCTTGTCTGATGAAGTTATAATGCTTTTGAGGGTTTCGACTCTGATATAGGTAGAGGTTTTGGATGTGTACTACTAATAGGTTGTGTTTTGCAGAGTGTCACTCTGGGTGTCATACTGTTATCAACTTTGTCTTGTCCTAATTCCTCATTTGTGGGATGAGCCACATGTTTAGGAACTTTTTGAGAAGACTTATGCAGTGTGTGCGAAGTGCAGCAGTGCAGAAACAGTGAAAGAAAATATAGGATTTATGTCTGCCTACCAACTACAGATACAGGATACATACAATCAATGCCATTAGTAATTGGAAAATTCCAGCCTGGATTAGGTATAGGAGTGGACTGTAGTAGCAGGTATGTGTAACCTAGTAGTAAATCTCAAAAATGAGCAATGTGCCTTGCATTTGCACACTGCTTACCTCCATGCAAACAGTATAAAAAAAAAAAGGCAAAGTGCTTACCTCCATGCAAACAGTATAAAAAAAAAGGCAAACCTACGTGCGTGTATACTTAGTTAACCATAGCGCAAATCCGATGCTTTGCGTGCTATAGCACTCTCTCTCTCTCTCTCTATATATATATATATATATATATATATATATATATATATGTATATATATATATATATATATATATATATATATATATATGCATGTGTGTGTGTGTGTGTGTGTGTGTGTGTGTCCATAGTGCTCTACATACCTATCAAGCTCTTAGAGTAGGAAATCATGACAAAACAACAAATAATGGGAGGACAAAAGTCGTAAAATAGGGACAGTTTACACATATTTCACTTACAAACTTAGAAAGGTGATAGATTAACAGGTGTTGCATTTCCATGCATTGCCTGAAGGATATGATGTGTGAAATATAGATGTCTGCCATTATTTGCGTATTTCATTTCTCAATGACTTGCCATAGATTTTCCAGAAAACCAAAATATTGTGTGAAACAAATTGAAAGTATGAGTCAAACATCTGGACATTATGTGGAAATCTGGACAGTTGAGAGCTATGGTGTTTTATCTGTCTCAGACACCATGTCTCTCCTAAGACTACATGGGTAAACATTGCAAATTGAGGGCACAGTATAAGCAAATGTACATATATTGACAAGTCAACCCTTTGTTTCCCCACAAACAATGACGCCAACAAGCACAACAACCCTGGGTCTCCTTGAGTTTTCCACACATATATCACATGCTGTACAAGTTGTAATATATGATGTTGTGTTATCCCTCATGGAGAGGGACAACTGATGTCACTCACAGGCTTGCTTATCCATATGCAAAAAGATAAATAGGCTTAATAAGAGTAGTGTTGTCACATGACTGAGCTACTAAACAGTATTTATCGGCTAGGCTACTAGCCTCAGATAGCACTTCAAGGCAATGTGACTATGCAGGCATCCCAAGCTGTTGTCAAAAACATGGCTTGGTTATGTCATGTAGTACATGTTTATCTGCAGTCCTGCCTAAATTAGACTTGTACTGTGGTGCATGTGTTAAGTAATCTGATATGTAATTACTAAACTTAGATAGGTAAGAGTTCTAATCTCACTGCAGTCAACTATGTGTGTATAAAAAGTAGTGGAAGTGGGTATCCTAATGAAACTCACAAATGACATGGTTTCTGGTGTTTTGTCAATTGCACAAACTTCCATTTGAGGCAGGCCTCCAACCTCTTGTCCCCAATGTGGCCTGCTGATGTCATATACCATAAGATCAGAAGCAGTCATGTTAAACTCATTTTTGTGCTGTGGTGTGTGTGTTAAGTACTTTGATCTGTAGTTCATAAACTTACATAGGTAGGGTTCTATTCTCACTGCAGTCAACTGTGTCTGTGTGTGTGCTGCTGGTGGATGTTATACAGAGAATCTTAGAACAGCCTAAGGGATACTGTCATTTTGTGTTCCACAGACACTGCTTATGTCATCAGCTATATCAGGATTATAAGATATTTATGTGTCACAACAAGCCATGGTCCCACACTGGCCTGACAGATGGGTAGATGTCACCTTATCCTACATAAAACAGATGACAGTTACATTACTGTTATTGTATCTACAAACATCATGACATCTGTTTGCAATGGTGATGTACAGGTTGACACATTAGGTCACATCGGAGTCCATGCGGACTATGGTTATTGCGGATGATATTGTGGTCTGTATTGAGAGTGGGGTACAGGTGTATGAGAACCTGGGGAGGTGGAGATGTGCTTTACAGAGAAGGGGAATGAAGGTCAGCAGGACTAAGACAGAGTTTATGCATGTAACTAAGAAGGAGTATATAGGAATGATTATAATGCAGGGAGTACAGTTGGCGAAGGCATATGATGTGAAATACTCTGGACTGACAGTTGAGTAATGGTGAATGTATAAGACAGGTGTACAAAAGAGTGCATGCATGATGGAGTGTATGGAGAAGAATGTCAGGAGTGATCTTTGACATATGGGTACTGATAACACTGACATGGAGGGTCTAGAAGATGGTAGTGAGACCAGCTATGTCATATGGGTCACAGATGTTGCTACTGACAAAAAGGCAAGAGTCATAACAGGTGTTGGCAGAGTACCAGATGTTAAAGGTTGGCATTGTGTGGGCCAATGATGCCAGGAGTATTAAGCAGATATTACAGTGTCAGCTCTGATTGTACGTTTTGGTGATGAAGACAGAGGGGTGGAATTGTGTTGGTTTGGACATGTGCTGAGGAGTGATGCTAGCCATATTGGGGGAAGGATGCTAAGGATGGAGCTGTCAGGCAAGAAGGAAATAGGAAGTCCTATGATAAGGTGAATGGATGTTTTGACAGAGGACATGCAGGTGGTTGATGTGACAGAGCAAGATGCAGAGGACAGTTTGACATGGGAGCAGAATATCTGCTGTGGTGAGACCTAATGGTACTGTCCAAACAAATGGGTAGAAGAAGATTACATCACCATTTGGAGAAACCTCAACTGTGCACTTGTGACATGAGTGCACAGTAAGAGTGTCTAATTGAAGGTTACTGTGTCCGGACTCAGTTTGGGCTTTAACAGTGTGTCTTTGTATTACCTGATTTGGATTGTGTGCAGAGGCTGTAACACTTTGCCCTCATACATGCAGAAAAGTCAATACACTTGCTTTCAAATACAATTGGCTGCTGCTATGTAGCAGAGCAGATGTAGCTGTCTGAGCCTGTGCTGCACAACAGGCAGCTATTTACCCACTTACAGGTATTGATCCACCTTATGAATGACATCATAATGTATGCTATATAGATTAGTCACTTGAAAATTGCTGTCAAATCACATATAAACCTACTGTTTGCATTCTCCGTGCAGATACCAGGTTCAAACCTCCCATTATCAACTATCATTTCTTCTCTGTTTCCCCTACTAACATAATTGACATGGGTTCCTGACTCTGTACAGATAATGCCTCCTGTGCACTGAATAGCCTTTATCCCCTACATCACTAAATTACAAATTTCAACAGATCCTCATATAGTAGGTATTTGGATTCAGTGCTCTGTAGCTTCCATATGGGTAACACCAGAAAACTGGTCTGCTCACACACCCTGACTCCTACTCATAATATGCAGCCAGCGCAAGCCATCATGGTCAGAGGTACTCCCCACAAACCAGCATAAAAAGCAGACACATCCTAAACACAATAAGGCTGCAAACAGACAATGCACATCAGACATATCATCACCACTGTCTCACCACAGAAGTGCTCAAGGCAATAGGCATGTATCCCAAAGGTTTTCATAATAGTAAACTATATACTGGCATGTACAGATGCACTATGCAACAGCTTAAACAACACTATGTTTAGTATCAGCTGTGTGGCAGACATAGTCATCACAGCAAAATGCAATCAAGTCTCTCAACAACAAAGTCCCACTTTTATTCCAGCATACTTCATCTCAAGACATAATTATATGAAATATATGTACACAGACATGATTAAGCTATCTAAAACTGGGTCCCTGCCAGATATGTCCATATGTTTGTGTAGCATTATAACCTCACCTAGGATGATACCACTATATAAATAACAACAGATTCACTTAACTTGCCTAAGTTTCTGGTGTCATTGTACAATGATACAGTCCCTGTCAGTGTGTGATGAGAAGGTAGATACAGCACACTGCTTTGCCAGACATAGACCACTTGACTGCACTATAATCCCCTTATTAGCCAAGGTCACAACAGCAGAATGTGAAAATGTACACCTCCAACAAAGTGAGGGTCATGCTGCTAAACCCTAGGAGTGCACATCTGAATACTCACTCTGTATGCACTCTTGGCAGTGAAGATGCTCATGTCTGTGCATGGTTCAAGGCAGCTGTATTTACTTTGCCCTTGCAAGGCTACAGTGCCTTCCAAACATCCACACAGCAAATGAAAGTTGTGTGTGCCACAGGAGGTGTCCTTTCTATTTACATTGAAGATTAGTACACCTCAAGACTGTTTAGAGAAGATAATCATATGGAGTTAATCTACGTCCAACCTGCTGTGGATAGGAAACCCCTTCCTGTTATCACCATTAATAGGTCACCATCCATAAATACAGAAGGCCACACAGCTTATGTATTACTACATGGGACAATTAAAGTCGAGCAAAATAACCCAGCCATGTGTGGATGGAATTATCCATCGATTAATAGGGATAACTATAGGGCAATAAACTTACCTGCACAATATTACCTGGAGTTTGTGAACTGAAATGCCATGAAAGAAATAGTGCATCACCCCACAAGGTTATCTCATATTCCAGACTTGTACCTCAACAATATGAGTGAACAATGTAATGCTACATGTTTAGTGCCTGCACTGTTAATCTAACCATAAGGCACTATGTTTTGAAGCAGATATAGCTAGTGAGTCTCCCAAAGGTGGAGTTAGGCTCACAATCATCATCCAAGGTAACCACACACTCCTAAGGGATGGTCTAGAATATTTCCAGAACACACTTTCTACAAAAGTCACTGACACCTATAGTATCTTACTCCCTGATGTCCTGTCTACACATCTACACAAATGTACCTGATAGGCTCAAGCAGTGATCCTCTGGAAAATACAAACCATACTGGGGTATGTCCATCATAACTACATGATACAGTAAGTTAAAGAAGCTGCTGTTTGCAATTACAAAATTAAGAAACCAGGGGTGAAAGGCCACATCCCTCACCATAAACATGCAAATAAGACAACTTCAAGAACCCACACAGACCAACTGTGCTAAGACTTTACACAACAGCATATCCAGGGATAACCAGAGGGCTTTCTTCATATACATCTGCAAAATGATATAACTCAGATGTATTTGGATCAAACTGTGTATATTAGTGCACACAGTGACCCAGTGTAATTTCTAAATCTACTAGCAGACACATTTGGCTGAACAGTATTCCCCCTGCCACCACCTCACCTAGTACAAACCATATGTGTAACATCACATCCAAGCTGTGGTATCTACAATAACAAAGTTATCATTGCCCTCCCAAGACTAGGACCACAGTCACCATGGGACCAGATGTCATTCTGGCCTGGGTTGGTCATGTGCTTCAACAGTGAGCTACTCTCTAGGCATCATATTCACAGCCTGAATACTGCTGTTGTCCACAATGAATGGAATACAATGGCCATTTTCTAACCACACAAGGCATGATTGGCAAAATGCAAATGTAATTATAGAACCATAACTTGAAGCAACCTCTGCCATAGACAATGGATACAATTTGTATGTATCTCAGACACAGGGAAAAACGTGATCTCTAAACACTAGATATGTCCAGTTAGGTGTTCCCAAGGGTAACTTGTCGCTGCATAACCTGATGGGATTCAAGGCTGTGACCACAGATAGAACACATCAGAGCTGTGCACACATCCTATTGTAACTTGGCCAAGACCTTTATCACAATCCAACATTTCTCCTCAGTCGGAAACTAACCAAGGTGAATATCAAATCCTATGTTATCAATTGATTTGCAAATGACATCACAGACCAGCAACATTCAATCACAGTGCGTGATGGTACCTCAAGCAGCAGACATGTCACCTGTGTGGTAACAGATATGTCAGTGCTGTGGTCTCTCATGTTCAACTATATGTCTCAGAAGTCCTGAACAAAACAAAGGGTCCATGGCACTAACGCCTGCTGGCAAAGGAGGCAAAACCATGCGTGTTACATGAACTGCACAGGAATGAATTAGCATACCCTGTGGTAATAATAAATGTACCTGCTTAATATAAAATAGCCATGAGTACACTATTCCCCACATCTGTATTGATAGATCTTGGTACACATATCAACTGCAACCTGGGTCTACTGTGGAGAAGTAGACAATCTACATTCTATAGCTGATTAACAATGGCATTACATCAGTAGCAATATATGTAAGCAATCCACTATACCCATCCCTCATCGGACGTAGCAATGAATATAATTCTCCTCTTGATATGTATTGCATCAGACACCTGCACTAACTTGACAAACCTCAGACATGTATCAGTAATAAAACATCAGAGGGTCTCCTGCACATGTCTTCTGTGGGCAGACTGATGTGACTGTCACTGTGTGCAGTATCATATAGATAGCTTTGAAGCAGATTACATATGCCTTACAGGGCTATCTGTGGCCAAAATGGGATGACAATGCTGCACATGCGTAAATAATGTGGGATACCAGTTACCTGTTCCAGGGACCTTAACGTACACTATGACATGCATGGGACATGCTGTAGAGACAGATATATCTCTCAAAGGTTGTCACTCCTCAGCAGTAGGCTTCAAATCCATGTCAAGAAGAGCACCTCCATTACTCTGTTGAAGGGCAGGTTGGATGACTTGATGTGAAAACTTTATATGGCATGGATCACTGCTGTTGCTCTCCTGGACATGTGTGGTCCTTGCTTGAAAAACCTTACCATGCATTATATCTGCCTTTGAATAATATATTGTAATATGATGTCTATGCTTCTAAACACCATCAGGTCCGTACCTTAGTCACATCCCATGAAACTCGGAACCTATGGCGATGTACATGCAAAAAGGAAGATCATACAGTATTACCATTCTGATGAGATTTGTCGTTGTTGCTGACATACAATCCTGAGATTTGAATCTAATGAGTTGAATTTGGATATGCACCCATGTGCTTGTACTAAGCAATCCTTAATGGGAAAGTTAGATATATTAATAAGACACATGTAATTGTCTGACTTCACTGCTCTTACAAAAGCATCCACTATACAGTAGATAAATTATTATGCTAGCAACTGTCTAAATGGCTACATACAATCTAATTGACAGGTGCAATTATTTGTTTAACAGTAAAAATGGAGGTAATAAATCATATTAATATAGATAGCCACCCTGTGCATCGGACACATAGCTTTATTATCCTTGAATCCAAAAGATAGATGGCAGGGATGTGGCTCAGTTATCATCACTTGCAAAGGGTGTTGTGTGGGGGGTACTGGAGGCTTAGACTACACAAAAGGCTGGCAAGCGTGTGTGTGTATGTGTGTGTGTGTGTGTGTGTGTGTGTGTGTGTGTGTGTGTGTGTGTGTGTGTGTGTGAATAAGCAAGGGAAGCAGGCAAGATGGACCATGTAAATGTTGCATGGGTGTCAGTAGGTGCCCTCAATGTGACAATGGTGTGTGAGCATCGGCATGAGTACAGCCAAGCAAAGTGCTAGATCTATGTGCATGCATGTTGGTTAACTGTGAGTCTTGCATGGTACAGCTGATAGTTCATTGTCTCTGCCTCCAAACATGTGATCTTGGCTCTACCAGGATTTGCACTGACATCTCCACGTCTAAAGTCAGAAGCTGTGTTACTACCTGAAAGTGACTAATGTCTGCTGCATGTGATCCCTTCATGAAAATGCCCAGGAGCAATACGCCATGGCCTGCTAAGTCTGGGAGTGGACAGCACACTCCCTGTTGGAGCAGTGGATAAACTGCCACTCTGAGATTGTGATCAGGCATGGCCATGTTGGCTCTCAGCAGATGTGGTTGCCTACCTATGCCCATGAGGCCAATACTCCCCTCCCAGCAGATGTTCCATCACAGACAATGTGCGTTCCATGACAGATACAATGCACTTCCTCACAGACACATCCCACTCCAATGTGTCATTCAAATGATCCATGGAATCAACAACACAGTTGAGGCAGTCACGGATGTCGGACTGTGCTGCATCTATAACCCTGAGCATTCTTCTGGAGTTCCTTTCTGAATGCCCTATGCCTCCATAATGGCCATAAACTTAAGTTGAGTGACACATGATGAGACAGCTGCAATAGGTTGTGGAGGGATAGCAGGCCTCCTCCGAGCACCACTATCCACCTGTGTGGCACCTTGCCAACAGTTTGGCTATGGCCAGTGTCAACAGTCACTGAAATCACAGTAGTAGCCATATTTACCTGGTCAATGTCCTCACCCTCCAACTGTCCAACATCTATGGCATCAGTGGATTGGGTATCCTTAGGTATACTGGATGTGTCTGGTGATAATGAGGGGGGTAACTGGATGTCAACCTCTGTGTCAGAATCAGGCTGTGTCTCACTTAGGCCACTATCATCATCATCATCATCATCACATTTGGATGACAAACTGACATCAGGTGGCTTGGTACAAAGGTGCATGTGTGAAACACAAGGTTAAGGCACCCATTCCATGTTTGACATGTACATTGGATGGTGAATTGGATTGTAGAACAATGTGGGCATATTTCCTGTGTAGCTGCATAGTCTAGTAGTGTATGTGAAACATTGATTTTATATTCTTCCTATTATCACTTCTTTTTATCTGAAAATTTGATGTTTGCATGCTTCTATACATAGCACAAATGGTGTCAGGTATGCGCAGCTGGTTTGCATGCCCAGTGGCAGTGCACAAACTGTACAAGTGGACCACCCAGGTAGCAGATGGGAACTAGACATCTAAAAATTGATCTGGAATGCATTCACTTAATGTCAGTCTGCATAGCACAAACATGCTAATCGCCATTGTGCTGAGTGTAACATTGAGAACCCCAGGATAAATATTAATGTAGTAGATCTTCATGTAACTTCTGTGGTTGTGGATGTTAAGTGTTGGCCAGAAGTTCACATGGTCCTGGGTTCTGATACAAGTTTTGCAACTTGTGTTTTACTAATGTGTCCTTGCATTACATTGCAATGTAATTAAACATATACATGTACTCTTAAATCCTTCTGCAGGCAGCAGCTGTGAGTGTAGTACTAACATGTATAAGGTCCATCGTTCTACTACAGCAAACATCTCTGTTATTTCCGTGGTATCCCAGTTACCTAGCATTTCTCATATCCTAAGTATTTTCTTGATGCATGACACGGTAATATTGTCAGTTGTGTAATGATATGATAATATCTGTGTTAAGGAACTGTTTCCCATCACCCAAACATGCTAATCAATGCACACCATTTTCAAATGTTGCAATGTCCAATAGTGTGCATTCTCAGTATCTGTCATAACTGGAATTTTCAGGAAAACCCATTATACATTGGTGTTCATCTGCACTAAACATGTCTGGTGTTCACGGAGAAGTTCTGAGATTTCAGTCTCAAAGATGGGGTGTTCAAGAGTCCAAAGTGTTTGTTAGACTCCCAGTGAATGATGATGGTCGCCAATTACAAATCAGATGCATGGAGTAGTTTGGCCCGGGATCTGTCCAGTATTACCTGTATCTCCTGCACTGGCAAACTAGTAGGAATCACTACCGAGACTTCAGGATGAAAAAAGGGATACACCTGACCATTGGATCAAGGAATGCAGGAATGCTGCCACCCCACACATGTGTAAGTATCACTTACAGGCACTGCTTGTAGGAGGTAGCAGTTGCATATATTCATTATTGGTGGTCCTACCCACAGCTAATGTTGACAGGGCACTGAATGTGTGGACCTATGAGGAAAGAATGAGAAGGATGAGAGGTGCAAGTGGCATGTATGCATCCTAATAGTACTGAACTAACTCAAACAATAACCACCCTGGTGGAATTGCAACATCAACGGACTGTATAACAGAAGGATGAAAATCATGGCAACAATTAGGAGGTGCAGCACCCAGCAAGATAAACACACTCTCATCAAACTAAACAAACAACTCAGAGGACAAATAAAGTCTGCCAAAACCAAATTTGAGGTAAATTTGGCCTCTCAGGTCATGGACAACCAGAGGGCATTCTTTAGCTATGTCCGCAACCTCAAACATAGTACACATTTGTGTGTGGAGCTCACTGTTAATGAAGCCATCTATACTGAGCAAGAAGATATAGCAAACCGGGTTCCTATTACCTTGTCGAATTCCTGAAACTTCGAAGCTGAGAACATCGAACTCATATGTTTGAAGTTCCAGGAATTCAAACACACAAAAAAAAAAAATAAATAAAAACCCTAACAGCAAGTTAACTGTTGCAAGCAGGGGGGCAGGCCCCCCTGCACCCCCCCAGACCAACCACTCTTTAAATATACCAAACTCAGAGATTGCAATATATTGCGGAAAGGGAAGATTTCCCTTTACCGCACTATAGTGCGATCTCAGACTTGGTATATTTAAAGAGTGGGGGGTGTGGTGGGTACAGGGGGGCTTTCCCCCTTGCTTGCAAGAGTTTTCTATGCTTCTTTTGTTTTTATATCCTTGTCAAAGTTCTGAAACTTTGAACATAAGGTTTCAACCTTATGGTGTTCGAAGTTTTGGAACTTCGACAAGGTAATAGGAACCATAGCAAACCTACTAGCTGACAAATCCATCTTTACCCCTCTCCCCCCCATCCTTGCCTCACGAAATGTGCTCAGCTTATAACTCAGTCTGCTATTACTAGGGAACAGGTCCTTAATGTTCTCTCTACAGCCAAGAAAACTGCATCAGTGGTCCCAGACAATATCTTGGGATGGCTTCTAAATAGTATGAAACATGGCCTGCCAGTCCCTCTGGAATTGTTGGTTAACTGTAGCATCTAAACAGACTTCATGCCTTATGAATGGAGAACAACAACTGTCATCCCTCTCCACAAAGGCAGGCCTTACAGAGACCCTGGAAACTCAAACCCTTAGGTCTCACTAGTCTCATATGCAAAACCATGGAAAGAATTATAATAGAAATAATCAGCAATGACACAGTAAACCTCCCGTCACTGAACCCAATGCAATTTGGCTTTGTCAAGGGCAGGTCATGCCTACTCAAACTGGAGGACTTCTTTTAGAAGGTCATGAAAGCAATGAATGAGGGCAAAATAGTTGACAGTGATGGGGAGGACATGCATATTTGCTGTGAGGGGACAATGCTACCGCTGCACCACTGGGCTGTGAGGCGATATCACTTATTCCAGTAACTCATCTAAAGCACACACCACTGTAGTGTACAATTCTTGAGAAGTGGCAGCCGAGTAAAATCTATTACTCAGTCATGATGGTTGACACTGCCTAGCTTGACCTGGCCAAGGTATTTGACACAATACCTCACTTGGGCATTGTTGACAAACTCAAGATGTTAGGTAAAAACCCTTATGTCACACAGTGGATAGCCAGCTGGCTCACAGACAGGGCCCAGGAAGTTAGAATTGGAGAATCCACATCTACAAAGAGGCCAGCCAGTAGTGGAGTCCCTCAGGGATCAGTCTTGGAACCAGTCCTTTTTAGTTTACTTCTCTGAAGTCAAGAGCAAGGTCACTGTCCTCTGGCTGACTAAATTTGCAGATAATTGCAAATTAGAAGCTGTCATTGTATCTCCGACTGTTAGAAATATTGAAAGGGCTGACCCAGACAAATAACTGGTGTCAAAACCATGGACTAAAACTAAATCCCAAGAAATGAATAATGGTATCCTTTAGGAAGTCACCCACTCCTGTTAAGTATCATATTGACAATACACCCCTTAGAGTTGACCCAGTAGTCAGGGACTTAGGGACACACACAGATAGTAATGTAACCTTTGACCATCACATGTCTACAGCAGAGGAAATCATTCTATGTTGCACAACTTATAAACAAAGGTATGGCATTTAGGTTCGAGGAAGCCATTATTCCACTGTATTTAGCATTCATCAGACCTACCATTGCGTACAACAACCCTTCGGTATGTACCAAAGCAGCCATATCCAACAACTGCAATACCCACACCACAGGTTCCTCACTAAAAGAATACAGGGAATAAGTAACATGTCCTATGCAGACCACATCAAGCCCTATCTCTATATTGGGTATGGGATGTTTTCACCCCAGATGATTTGACCCCAGACAGTTTGACCCCAGATGGTTTGACCCCATTGAAATGGCAAGGCAAGAAAAAAATGAACCACAGAGATTTTGACATAAAGAAAAAGAAAAGTTATATACAGCTCATGCGTCCACATAGTTATTGAATAAATGTCAAAAGTTACCTCAAGAAAAAAAAAAAAACAAGCAAAAATGAAGTCATGAGGATATGTAACTGTTTAAAACATTTGCATTTGAAATACATATAATAATATTATTAATGTTAATTTAAAATAATATTAATGTTTGCAATGTTAAATAATATTGATTTTAAAATTAAGTTAAAAACTGTTATTAATTAAATTAATTATATTTACAAATTAAATAAAATGTTAAATAAATTAACATTTACATATTAAAAAGTTGAATAATATATTAAATTCCAGTGGAAAAAAATACATGATTGAAATATTAAGCAATAAAATGCATTTAGAAAACTTTAAAAACTTTTTTTTTTTAAATAATTGGGGTCAAATAGTTCAGGGTCAAATCGTCCGGGGACAAACTGCCCACTAGCTACTCCCATAGACAATAAATGTAAATTTAAATATGGAAGTGTATACAATTGCATTGGGGTCAAATCATATGGGGTTGAATCGCCTTGCTTCTCCTATATTATATCTTCTACGGGCTGTTGAGGGGAGATCTATGCCTGACATGCAAGGCATTGTCAGACACCACTCTGATGGACCTTCTGCATATGCACAAATCAAACAGCAACAGAATTACCCATTCTAAAGACCTAAACCTTGCCTGTGACATAAATAGGACCTGCTGGAGACACAGGTTTGTATCCCAGAGACTATACCTTCTCTAGAACAGAATCCCCATCTATGCAAAGGAGAGTTCCTCCCTAACCCAATTCAAATGTAACTTGGGCAATTGGATGGGGAACAGAAAATTCATCCCTCATTTGGCACCTATGTCTCTAATGGACTAACCGACACAGGCAGCCTGTAAATGTTTCATCTCCCAAGCCCCTGCTTGTAAATGTTTCATCTCCCAAACCCTGCTTACATCTATCAAGGGTACCAAAACTTGTCAGAGGTTTGGGATGCATGGCTAGGCTTAAAAAGACCCTTGTGGTTGTTAAAATAGTAAGCATCTATGAACCTATAGACCCCTCCTACAAATAAATGTCATTAGCACTCATCTGTATTCCTTTATTCACCAGACCCTAAATATTACGAAATCACAGTTTCCCTTACTGTCTGTAGCCAGCCTGATAGCAACAGGAACATTGAGGCAAGAGCTGCCAAATGCTCACTTTAAACTGCTTGATTCTTCTTATAAACAATTCCTTGAGTGAGAAGTGCAAGTATCTTTTAAGCTTGAAGACCTTCTCTTCAAAGACTGTAGAATGCAACCAACATGCTGTCAGTTCTGACGCCTGTCTCACAAACATGCTCACAATGACCTAGATAAAAATAAACCTTCTTACACTCAGGTACTTAAAAATCTCACCACTAAACCAAAAAGGCCTCTTAGCCAAAGGTTGGATAGACAGTACACTCAGCATCACATTAAAAGACAGACAACATACATAGACATTACAAAAGCACAACTATAAAAAGGGGTCACTCAAATGGCAGGCTACAGCCCTTCAGGCAGCAAGGCCTAGACAGTACATCTGGCAACATTTTAGTTATAGTGACTCGATAGTCAGACAGACAGATGCACCATTCACTAGGCTGAGCAAGAACAGAGTGACAATTAGCTGCCAATGAAGTGCCAGATCCCACAGTGTCACTATACATGGCCCTTATGCCTCTTCACCTTAAGTATGCATATGATGTGGTTAGTGAGCATATGGGAGTGAATGACTTGAGACAAACTTCCTTGGAACTTATGAAGAGAAACATGAATGAGCACTTAGAATATGCATCTGAAAATGGTGTGAACCTGATATTAAGCACAGTCCTTCCATCACCAAGAATTATACCAAACTACAAACAACAGACAACTGACTTCAGTTTATTGGCTTTGCTGCTGAAGTCTTTCTAAAGGGAACCAATATATATAGCATCCTAGGAAGAGATGATTGACAACCCAGACTGCTTTGTTAGGATGACCTGCACCTCTCACCTTGTGGCTTTCTTATAATGACCTGGACATTTTTCTCTCCCTAGTGCCTTTTTAGGCAATGGTGGTCTCTTCGAAATGCTTACCAGGTCAATCAAAATTAAAACTATACGAAGGCAGCACTGCTCAATGCTTGAAGACTAAACAATAAGTTGTACTCCTTACAGACATTCTTAGCTCTTTAAAATAGAGACGTTTGTGTAGTTACTGAAACATTGTTTCACAATGGTGATAGCGCCAACATAGTACAGGGCTTCAGTGCCTACCACTCTTTTAAACCAAACACAGAAAATTATGACATTACTGGAGGAAGGGTGTCTGTTTTCATAAGAAGCCATCACACCTCCAGACTCATAAGCCAGGACCATGAGTTTGAACTCCTCCATATCCTTTTCTTGGTAAATAGAACTCCATATTATGTCATAGTCAACTATTGCACCCCTGTGTCACTTGCAGCCTATGAGGTATATCTAAACAAACTGACATCTCTTGCTATCAAGCCTAACACCATTCCCTTGGGAGACTTCAACTTTCACTCCATTACCTGGGAAACTAGACCACCTCAAATAAGTATACACAAATATTCCTGCACTCTATTAATGCCAGCTTCCTGGAAAAACTGGTTCAATTCTTAACTAGTGGCTAACAAATATCAGACTTGGTTCTCACCAATATAGCCAATATATGTTCAGCACCTACAGTTACCACATCACTAGTCAGATATGGCTACCGTTCAGTAGCATTCACTATTATAGTAAAACCTGACAGAATCATGTCAACTCATCAATGGTATATTCTGTGAAGGAAAAAAATGTCTTGCTGAAACTCCTTTTCATGAAAATATCTTAAACATTTTTCTTACAGAGGGAACAATTCCCCCTGTGCCACCCCATATGGAACGACGTCCCACACATCACCCAGACTTATATATTTCAATTTCAGAGTCTCACAATAGTGGAGAAAGAAACTCCACTGTTGGTAGTTAATTCCGGCTAATAGTGCTCAAATATTTTACCTTTGCCAAAAGTAATTCTGACAATTTGACACATTCCCAACCTCCGTATCACAAACCCCTTCTGTCTTTAAAGAATGCATTGAGGCAAACCTAATGCAGCTAACTGAAAACCTGATGAATTTTTACTGCCCTCCTCACTTCAGCGACCTCATTTTGTACAATGTCACGTTTGCAGATGATTTTGATGTCTACTTCAAAACATGCATTAGGTCATTTGCCCTAAAATACATAAATAACATTCCAAATTCATTAATAAATTCATATGGTGGAACCCTAGTATGAACAAACTATACAATAACATGAATAAACTCAGAGCTTATAAAAGCCAGTTTAATTACCCATCATCTGCAGATTATCTCAAAAAAGATCAGCAAGGAAGGAGGTTAAGTGTAATGCAGCAAATATCATTTTTATAAATGTCTTAATGATAATCTAACACAAATCAGTTATGGACCTAATACATACTGCAGTAAGCTTGCGCCGATGTTTGAGAACAGGTAACTTTTTTTCTATTGTTTTCATTCTTTTTCCATCACTAATTGATAAAAACCATTCCGTCATTCACTATGAGTTGACATATACTGAATTTAGTAACCCCGTCAGTTAATAGTGATGTACCCACTTATGTTGAGTTCAGAAGTAATTACGCCAAAGCCCTAATGATGCTTGAAACACACATACAGAAATCAGTAACCTTCTTGAAAATGTACTGTCAGACTCACCCCAGGGTTACTTTTGACTTGGTGTATCTACCACTGCAGGGAATTTCTTACCCAGCCTTTTCATCATATCTTTAACTTTTGTTTGGCACAAAATATAATTCCAAACATCTGGCAAACAACACTCTTTACCCCCTTCCAAATTCTATAAATATCAAAACACCTCACACGTTCATCCTGTTTCCATCCTACCCACTCTTGGCAAGGTCCTACAAAACAATATTTATATTCAACTCTCAAAATGCATGCTGCAGTACCATATTCTTACCCTAAAACTGCAGAGATTCTAGACAGGTTTTTGCATAACGATGACACCTTTGTGTCTAACTGACGACAATCTGCTCAGCGTGAACAAAGGACAGAAGCAATATTTGCTCTTTTTCTTCAGAACATCGGAATTAGTGGCACATCCATCACCTGTTCCAAGATTCGTCTCACTCTGTAAAGGTAAACTAAGCTCTTCTATCTCTCAGCCCAGACCTCTTTCAATGAAAGTATCCCAAAGAACTATTCTACATCCTGTAATATTTTCTTTTGTCATTAATAAACTACCCTTTTACCTTCATTGTCTAACCTCATCCTCTACGCTGATGACATGATAATCTTTAGGTCCAGCACCAACCACTCTATGATCAAAACAAAATTGCAAAAAACAAAATTTAAATCTCTTAATACCTGGCTCTTTAAAAAATACTAATTATGAAGAAAATAGGGAGGTCCTGCAATAAACAGCTTGGTGCAAATAAACATAAACATTTCTGAACAATCACCAAAACTGAAACACTGCTGCTTATCCTGACTTGTTCTGTGATTAAAGATTCTTTTACTTGGAAATTGGAACTTGGAGAACGTTTTATTTTAGCAGCCATGTTTCAGTTTTGGTGATTGTTCAGACAAAAAAATACTAATACTTAACCTCACCAAAACAGAAAGCATGCTATTTGGCAATGTCTTAAACTTAAAAAAATATATCAAAATCACTCAGTATCACTTCTCTTTGTGGCATATCAATGGAAACAACCAACTTATTCAATTACATCAGACTGTGTCTAGACCAGTTACTAACATTTCATATCCATATTGAGAAATCTAGGGCAAAAGTTAACTCACTTCTCTTCGGGGATAGAAACATCTCGCCATACCTATCCAAGCCAGCCTTAGTAGCTACAGGTAAAGGAATCCTTCTGGACTACCCTCAATAGCCACAATTGCTATAAAAAACTCCTTCACACTACAGACTATCAAAAACAAAATCTGTGCTTTCATCACTAACTAACTTTATCATGAGCATCACTACCTCACCTTCAAAAAAGCAAAATGGCTGCCAGTGAAGCACAGTATAGATCTGCTGCTAGGCTTTCTCATTGCCAAACATCTCTAGCCTAAATCATTCATACCACTAGCTGACAAACCGTACACCAAACATAAACACTACAGAGTCAGACACCTCTCCCAAAGAACCCCCAAGTCCACACCCCACAAAGCAGTATAAACTACAACAACCAGTCTTCCTCCATACTCATAAACTGTGAGACTCCTTACACTCCACACCTACACACATATAGGACCTACAATTCACCTTCCTTACTTTCAGAATTAAACTTAAAAAAAAAAACTTCACATTAAATCATGCTGCACTTTCCACACAGCAGGCCCATTACCTTAATGCCTCTAAACCTCTACTCTCAGTCTCACACTCTTTCTTAACTTCTGACACCTCCAAACTCCACTACCCCGCCCTCCGTTTTACTATCCTTACACCACCCTCCACTACCTACATCATCCCTACCCTGGCTCTCATTACTCCACAACATTTTTATCATGATATAACCTGAAATATACTTATGCAAAATTGTAAAATGTAATTTTCTTGCATAGTTGCTGCTATTTCTATAAATTGCTATAGCACAGTTTTTGTTATATGTTGTTACTTTATGTTCAGTTTTAAATGTGTACAGCTTAATGCATTTCTGTTCCATTTTTTCTTTGTGAATTACGTCTTCTAGGCAGTACCTGCAAATGGTTGCAGACATAAATATAACTGCCCTGTCTAGTACTCTCAATGAATATCTCTAAGCAAACTGCTTGAGAAATTAAAATAATAATATAAGGCAGAAATAACTTTAATAATTTAAATTACTGAGAATGGCAACTCAAGAAGCATTAAAGAAAAGGCATAATCCACAGACCATAAATTACTAAGTATGAACTATTAATAAGAGATAATTCCTAGTCAGTAGCTGATAGAATCACAGCACTGGCAGTTTATATATACAAAATTGAACGGCATGTAATATGTCATGTCTTAGAAAATTAAAACCACATGATCTCAAGATCCAGACAATTAAAATACAAATAGGTAAGTTCTGTTTCACTGCTTAGTTATAATGACATTCATGAATTTGTTCATTATACCACTTAATCACTATACATTCAGAATGATCGCTAGGACAGCTACATATTCTGTGCAGGTATGAACGTCTACCAGGCCACTTGATGAGACTGCATAAACAAAAATGATGCTATTTGCTAAGATTGCCTTAATACTGGTCTCCGTTTCATATCGTAAATTGATATCACCCATTTGCTTATCTCTTCTGAGGAATAATGATTTAAATAAAACTATGTAAATCCCATTTGTTCCTTTCCTTTTCAGTTAAAAGAAACTAAATGTTTATGTTGCATCCATGGGCCAGTACAGTTCTGGACACCAAGCTAATCATGGTGATCATAGCTGTATGTCTTATGATTATGTGCAAAGCATTTTCTGGATGATATAAGCAAAGAATACTCTCAGTTTATGTAAGTCGAATCTGAGTTTTAAAGGGAAAGATAGACAAGACTACACCTTTATAGGTAATGTGTGATTGAGCTTGCAATGCATGGAAATTTGACAGGTCTGGCATAAGCTGATGGTAACTGGTAGATTTCATACAGACTTTTGCACTGGAAACAGACAATCATATTCTAAATCTGGAAGTCGTAGGTACAAGGCATTACACAAGCAATAATACCGAACAAGATGTGTGTTACTGTGTAGATAACTCCCACCCTGGCATGTTATTAGGCCTGATGTTGTAGCTAGCGGGCCTCTACACCCCTAGAAGACTGCTATTTACACAGTAACACACACACCCTGTTGGGCATTATTGCTTTCATAATGTGGAGGATACCAGTACATGGACCACGTTCAGGAGATCTGCTAATAGAATAAGGTCATTATCGAAGGCTATATTTCTTCAGTGAAATCACAGGGACTAGCAGATATCTGATTCTCAAGGTTGAGCATTGCTTTGATTAAAGCATAAAGATTTGAGATCAGCATACATCTGATATTTTTAATCAGGTCACCAAACATTACCCCTAACATGCACACTGTTGACACAAATTGATGCCTGACACCACTGGAAGTGATAATAAACATGAAGTAGCTGAATTTCAAATGGTAGCATGAAATGGCACAGTCAAACACCTAGATGTATTGATGGTGTACTGATTACTGACCATCCAATCATGGGTATGTGCATTCCAAAGTTGAAGCTTGTTGTTTATAGCACAGATCAAACCTTTATGAAAAAGAGTTACATCTGTACATTATTAGCATAATAACAGCAATACTCTAAATTACCACAGTTTTGGCAATTTTCACAAGAAAATATTCACAATCGTACAATACCTTCTCAGATATCTTTAAGGCTTCAGAATATTACAGGATATGTTAATAGAAGACCGAAGGCTCACCAGGAAGAAATATAATATAGGAAGTAGTAGATGTAGTTATATCCTCAAGTAAACAATTAATGGTATGTTTCTTCATTATGATTTAGGCCAGGTTCTACAAACAGGTGTGTATCATGCACTTGCAGCAACATGGCCGTACAGAAATGCATAAATCAACCAACTCATCACTGCAAGCAATGGTAAAAGGACAGCTAAGCAAGATATAGAAAGGTTAACGGCTAGCTCCAATGTTAGTTATTTAAAAGGAAAGCACATAGATTCAGAAAGGTCCACTGTAGTGTTAGCAGTGTTATCAAAAGTCCCAAAAAGTAATACCTTCAAGCAGATGCAATTGACAGACATTAATGGCTGATCATTATGCTTAACTTTCCTTTTGCCTTGTAATCAACTGGGTATTTGAGAGAGCTCAAAACCCTATTTTCTCATCCACCCTTCATCTCATTCAGTAGTAGGGGAGTTAACTTCTGTCCCATGCCACCTTTAAGCAAAAATCATTATCGACATTCATAGTTAATGAGGCATTGAACTTTGTGCATGGCAAATGTCCACTGAAGGCTGACAGCATCAACAGACTGGGAAAATGCATGTATAGCCATGGTACTGTGTTGCTACCAAGTTAGAAGTAAAGATTTTAGGACACGTAACTGTGACTGTGTCACCCAGAGATAAGAGAAAAGAGCGGCACAGACCATTGTTAGCCACATCGCTCAGAAACCAATCAGTGAGATCTACAAATATGCTGCTACTCTAAATCAAAGCAGCCTCATTGTTCTCTCCTTCTTACGGTGGCCACCGTAACAATGCTTTCTTAAAGGATGTTGTAATGTCCACCTGAAAATCTTAGCATACCTTCATTTAACAGTATTGACTTTACATCATACAATTGAGCATGCTTTATCTGTTGGGTCCCCATTATCCACAACTATTTGATTACCAGCTTTTTTACCCACTTGATTGTGTCCCCTTGGGTCTGTTGCAGTGACTCATTCTAGAGACTTACTTGTTATGGTGTTACCCCCATTGTGTTGTCATCAGTTACTGAGATCAACATGCCTGGAAAAGATGGTTATACTTCAACATCATACAGATAGTTCTTGATCCTTGGCCTTATGCAAACAAACAAAATAAATAAATAAATAGAAGATGTGCATGTATTCCGAGTTACTTCTTTGACTTGCTCGTAATTTTTGGTTTGGCAGCCAGCTAACAATCCAAACTATTGCTTTGTTTAAACTCTATATATGCTTTCTGACCTTGTTTAGCATTGTTATCTCCCTCTGCACAGGTTCTGTGTATTGCTTCCATTCATTTTGAAATGTTTAGGGGTCTATCAATTATGTTTCACATCAGCTCAGAAAAGTGAGCTACAAATCAGCAGAAGTCAGACTGGTGAGACAGGAAGCAAGACAAAGGGCTCCCGTGCCAATAATTTGCATATTTAATTACTCTGGTAGTATGCAGTGGACAATCACTTTTGACCATATACAGTCCATGGGCACACAGTATGGTGATCTCTGTCATCATTATGGGGAGATCTATGGTGATTACAATATAATCACCTTTATGAAGTGACTAATTCTTCAATAACACTGTTGAAATGGCCTGTTTGAAAATGTTTCATGCAGGGCCTTTCTGCAATAAGCAGATAAAGGTGAAAAAAGTAGCTGTACAAAAAATGGAACCAGCTGTACCACCTTTACTCTCTAGGTTTAAGTACAAAATGGTATATGTAAGAGACATTTTGAGCAGATAATGCATATATTTCTTTTCTGAGACTGCTATTAGGTAGACTAATCGTCTACTTCTAAATCGTTCTTTCTGGAAACTCCCAGGAGAGACACATGGAAATATTCTATATACTTCCTATGTTAATATATCAACTTCAATCCCTGAATGTTTGACTGTAACTTATAATGTACAGGTTTGTTTCTGTTTATATGCTACTGCAAATAGAACTGGAGCTTTTTTTCCCTGGCCTCCAATGAAAATATGAACTGCTCAGCCAGACTTTCCCAGTAAATAAAGACAAATAAATAAACAAATAGATAAATAAATAAATCATATTCTGAACAGATAATGGTTGATCAAAAGCAGAAACATGATGTTATGTTGTAGCAGCAAAATCACATTTTCAGCCTCAGACTGACTCAAAGAGCATTATTTATAGGTGTGGTTTGGTAATAGATGTATTCACTTCTCTGTCTAGGTAACCTGTAGACTCTTATTTAGAATTTGTTCAAATGCATTATATTTCTTTAGGCTGAATGATGCCATCAGCAACATGCCTTGACAGGTAGTGACACATATATTTGTATTCAAAGTGTAATGACAAAGCTGCTTAGTAGCTTATTCTTATCACGTCAGATAGTTACGTGCTTGTTTGTATATGCTGGGTCCTGTACAGCTGTTTCTGTCTCCAACACTGTTTATACTGAATTGCTTGCTCATTGGGCTTCTCCTGAAAAGGAGGTTCCCAGACAAGTGTGACATAATGGAGGTTCCATAATGCAGTGCGTGAATAATTGCAGATTATGTGACTTTGATTTGTTTTATTGCACATAATATTGAATTAATTCCATGGTACTTACTTATTGAAAATGCTGTAATGAGCTTGACTGCAAGTGGCGGTATCTCACACGGCGTGAACCATGGCTCAAGTATATACTGTCCAAAGGCTAAGGAAATCACTGCTGTAGCCGCTGGTCTATAATACAGAAATCATCTTTAAACATTTGTGTATATTACAACATGTACTACAGTGCTCATTGTTTTTACAAATTAATTGTACATACTGTGGGCATTTTTAGATTTGACTGACAGTCAGGCTCCAGTTTAATGAAATTCAAATCTAAAGCGGTCAGACAATTTGTTTAATAATATTCTTTCTTATGTATTTTCCTGTTACCATAAATGCACAAATAATAATGCACTAAATCATTTTACAAAAAAAGATATGGGGTCAGTTAAAGTACAGTAATACAGAGAAGAGTTTTCAAGTATTCAAATATTTGAAGGTTTCTTAATCAGGCAAAATGGTTAATTCATCTATATGCTGTTCCTCTACATACAGAAAAGTTATATTATGAATTCTTACAGGTTTTCCTGTAAAAGATAAAAACAATATTCTCAAATACATTAAAAATAATAAATTGACAACATACAGAAATTTAGTACTCTTGTGACATGACAATTTTCATTGCCTTCTGGAATATGAGATTATAGTTTACTGACTTTATCATTTAGGCTGAATTATTATTTTATCAAGGTCAAGGTTAAAATCCATAAGTTTGGGGTTTGAATTTTAAACTCTGATACGCATTCTTATAAAAGTATTCTCAATTAATGCTGCAACTCGGAGTAATGGTCTTTGTAGGTAAACAAATATCTCTCTCAAGCAGCTTTCATTTTTATGGGCACACTTAATTCTATCATGATAATGTGAGGTAAAAGTATCTGCTGAATTGTAGCATTAATCACCAATTAAGTTTACGGCTGTGCCTATGTATCTTTCTATGTTTATCTATGCATTTATATCATGGATTCTGTTGTAGATTTACAGTTCTTTGTATATCTTGTCACAGACAACAAAGACAGGAGGCAGTGCTTGATTGAATGGTTGAGAAAAATGCAAGACTGCAAAACAAACATCGTCTGAACCACTGAAAAACCTTTGCCTGACACAGAAAACATTTTTTTACTCAAGGTAACATATGGTTTCTTTGAGTTGCTTTATCATATATGAAATGTAATGCTTATCTCCAGCTTCTGATATAGGTAACATCTCCAGCAAGCTGTGTGATGTGTTAAATGCAAGGTGGTTCAGCAAGGGCTCAGTTAGCTTTATCAAAATTAAGGAATTCAGTTTATTGAGAACCTTCAAAAAAGATAAAGAGCTAGTGCGCATTTCAGTGAAATATAGTTTTGACTTATGATTCTCCTATCCATAAAGGAAAGAAAGTGTAAGATACTGAATCCTTCATCAAACGTGTACAATAAATATAGTGCTAATACATATGTGTTTTGCTCTGCTCTTTATTTAAATATTTACTTTCACAGAACAGTTTTTTTACAGATTTTCACCTCATTTATTTCTGGTAAGAACAGAACATTTTTTGTGGGTCATCTGAACAACAGTTCCAAAATATCTGAAACATTTTACTTTTTCCTTGTAATATCCATGGTTATCCTTTCTGTCCTAGTCTCACTTCCATGATTCACTTTACAAGTAAAGGATTCATGCTTTGTATGGTCACTTTTTAAAATAATTCATACATTTTTAAAATTAACTTTCCAAAACAAAACATATTTTCTATCAATATTTCAGTACTGCCTCTATATTAGTAATTGCATCGATGATGCCGTGTGATAATTTGACTGATTGAATTTAACATCATTCTGTTGACAGGGAAACTTAGGCCACTAACGTGTTGACTCACTCCAGGAAATTAATAACATTTGCAATTGTTTTCCTTATATAATTTTTGCAACATTTGAATCAAATTAGAGCCTTATTTAATTATCATTTTATTTATTTCTAAAATGGTAAACAAGCATTTACTTTATTATTTTAGTTTATAGACTATTAACTCCCTCAAAGCACTCTTTTGTAATCTAACAGCCAACAAATACAAAATTAGAGAAGATTAACAAGCAAACCAACAAAAGAGCGTTATTAATTTACTAACCTGATCATGTTGTATGTTATGGGCTCTGATTTTCTATTTCTTAGAATAAAGTCTGATTAACTGAATTGATAACCCAAGCAAATCAATTAACCAGTATAGAATGCATACATAAAGAATCAGAATCAGAGTAACAATGTACACAGCACATAAAATAAGAATAAAACAGCATAAAATAGTAGGATTTCATTAAAATACTAAATATAGTATAAAATAGTGAAAACTACGTTATGCTTCAAGTAAATTACATAACATTAAATTATGAGAGTAAAAATAAATTAAATGAAATACAAGAGTAATGTAGCTCTAAGTCCATTTACTGTCAGATATTCAAAATCAGCAAATTCAATAAAACTACAAAAAGGACTATACATATACATTTCTCCTCAAATACATTGAATTTGTTCTGGGCAAACTTTGTAGTTTGGTTTGGATCTGAGATACAGCCCTCTCCTTGGAAGCTCTATATAGCATAATAGTCCTGCAAAAGTCAGAAATGGCAGAAAGCACTGCAGCTCTTGACAAAAAATAGCCTGCTTGATACAGATTACAAAATTTGTATGGACATCATAATGAATATATGCATATATGTATTGACAAATTTATTACATCCCATTTTATTTCCACTAGGCAAATATGAGACAATGTGAAATTAATCTTATTTATCCTAAACAAACAAACAACAACAAGAACAAATAAATAAAATAAAACAAAGTTATATCTATATAAATTGCCAACAGTGATGCATTATGTTAACATGGAACAGCATATGATAATTTACACTGAGCATTGTTATTTGGGGTACTGCAGACATCTAGATTCCCAAAACCTTTCATTTGCATATACACTTTGTACATGAACATGTTCTTATTCTTGCACTTTGAAAGGGTCGTAGGTGTTAAATTGACTTCCAGGGGAGAAAAGGACCATCATGTAGTATATTAGATCAGTGATTAATATCTTTGTCACACAGATCAAGTTTGGGCTTTAATTCAGTCCTTTGGTCACTGTCCATGTTGTCTCTATGTCTAAGAGTTTTTTTCCAGGTATTCCATTGTCATTCCAACTTCTAAAATTAAACTGGTTGCTTGGCTGTTCTAACCTGCCATATATACTACATTTATATTTGATCTTGTGGCCTTGGTCATGGCTGAAAAGGGACCAAGAAAGACTGCTTCACTAATCTAATTATACATTAAAAATAAAATTGAATTAAAACAAAGGAATAGTTTCCATTCTTTCCACTATTGTCCATATTAGTCATGGTTCTCTTAACTTACTGTCTTTGAGGACTACATACAGCAACGGGCTGTAGAGATATTCATGTTAAATAACAACTTGCATTACAGGATATGTATTCTTTATAAATGATCAAGGGAAATATTGTCATCCAAACGATAAAAACAACTGGGCATGCTCCTGCATTTCAGGTATTTATGTTAAAAAACAGATCAAGTAGAAATACATATGCTGTTATTTTCAATCTTTCATCTGACTTCTGTTCCTGCTTCTACTTTTCACTACCTAGATGAAGATATTTTATTTTGGGTATTTTGCCATAATCATTAAACTCTACACAAATGTAAAAAAAAAAAAAAAAAAAAAAAGAATATTGAATTAATCACTCTTTCAACCAAACCCTTAACAGACTGATGGACCTACCTATGTTCCAACAGAGCAACAAAGCAAAGCCTTATCATAATAAAAATGATACTACTACTAAGAATTTAATACACAGAGTATTGTAAACAACTTATTGTCATATATAGTACATTCACTAGCTAGTTACACATACAAGTGAAATGCCTGTATCCTGGTGATTCCCCATATTGTCTGTACTAGGGTTCTCCAGCTGGAGCCATTCACAAATTGCCCTGACAATATTTTGTGCCTTCAGTAAAGGTATAGTTTAGCAGCTGGAAAACTTTTCAGAGTTTAATAGTAGTATTTGTAACTGTGAATTAGTGGAAACTATGCATAGCAGATAAATTACAACAACAGATATATTTCTATCATCATTATTCGGTACTTAGTTCTGAACTACACTGTTCTCACTGCTCTCATGCTGACTGCATTTGTTGATCCTGACAGTATCTCCGTACAGTATATGTTTCTGTTTTGAAGTCCCAGCTGTACTAGCTGCAGTTTCTATTGCTTCCCATATCATCTGCACCCATAGTTGAAAAAGTCATTAAGTGAGAGTTGAAACAGTTGTGCTGTTAACATTCTGAATATATTGTGTATTACCTTCCTCCCACCAAAAACGAATTATGTTGCCAGCTATAAATACTATTGAATTATAATGGATTAGGAATTCAAAGATGTCACAGAAGTGCATGAATGGATTAATTATGCAAGCACGAGTGGCTTTGTACTGGAGGTTTTCTGCAATTAGAAAGTACCCTTTGTGGCTTTAATGCAAAACAGAAGCAAAGCTTGAACTGCATGCACCCTGCTGTAGACTACCTGTTGTTACTGTACCCTTCTTTTGGGGGCAATGATTCTTGCATGTTGTCTTTAAGTTTTTAACAAGTTGTTTTAAATTACTGAATAAAAAATCTAGGGGCACACTATGCCTGTAACCATGACTATGCAGTTTAGGCAGAAATCTTAGTCGGAGGGAAAGAAATATTAAACATTGATTTAACAACAGTATAACTGATTACCAGGACTGAACTGGAAGGTTTCTGTATAATTAAGTGATAGGCAGCCATAATGCAGTTTAGCCACCCAGCTTCAATTCATTAATAATGTCCTTGACAGGGGCTATGTATTTGTGGAACACTCCAACTTTTAATGTCATAGACATTTATAGTTAACAACTAATCAAGTTTAGTCCCTCTGCGCTCCAGCCCTTCACTTCAATATCCCATTTCTTTGCATAATACTCATATTCCATTTTCCTGATTTTTGAGCCCAGGTACTGATATAATATTAATTTAATCAATTAAATTGTATTTTTGTTAAAGCAAATAAGAATCTTAAATCACAACCAGTGATACCTTGTCTGGTTCCTTACTGAAATATCAGCAATCGAATTGTTGAGTGCCAAGAAACAGGAAACAAAATGGTTGAAAACCCAAGGAAAGAGTGAACCTTGAATATCCCTCTTCTCCTTTAAACCACAAACTGATATATATATATATATATATATATATATATATATATATATATATATATATATATATATATACCAATGTTGATATTGTACCTCAGTTAAAAGGAAGTATTCTGGGAAATGGCCATCCTGACTTGCTAAACATACTTTTGTTTTTTCTGTAATTCAGTCTCCACGTTTCATGAGTGGTTGTTGTAGGTCTAGGCATTTCAAATGGTTACACCTCATCCCTGTGTTTGTTGTCATGGGTAATAACATGAGTTTTTTTTTCTTACCCATATCTTCTTTGGTCAATGACTACAATTTTCTGTGTATTATATGGCACGACTATAATTAATGTAGTAGAGAATTTAAATGGGTAAGTTTTGACAAAGTTAAGGGTGGTAGGAAATGTGTGGGAATCTTAGTAATGGGAGGAGGAGGTTGCATAATGATGAAATGAGTTGAACTGAGTTGAAAAGAGGTTGGATGGTGAGTTGTTTGTAGAAGGCTGTACAGTAAGAGAGATTTGATTGTGGTCTTATAGTATAGACCAAATGAAGACGAGATGGAGTACTTAGAGGCATGAATGAAGGCTATTGAGAGTATGAGGATACAAGTGTCAGGATTATACAGGGAATGATTTTAACATGGTTCTAGACCCACAATTAGATTGGCAGAGTGAAGTTTCATTTTAAGTAACAGAAAGTATTTGGACAATGGGCATGTCAAGACTCTATGATATAAGGCAATAAAGATGGGAAATGAAGAAGCAATTAACATTCAGCAGAGATGAAAGTAAACAAGGTAGTAGATATGATTATGGTGGATCAGGATACAATGTTGGAAGTGAAAGAGGTGCAAATAATGGAAACAGGGGTGTTGGACTATGATTTAGTAGCTATGAGTTGAAGATGAGGAGAAACTGGAATTAAAAGCTGCTGAATTCTGTGAGTTTGAAAGGGTCAGATGATGTGGTTTGGTTGCAAATTATGGTAAGAACAGTTAAATAGATTATCAGAAGGGAAAGTGCCAGCAATAGAATGTGCTGGATCTAGGTGGCATGGAGAGTGGACTTTAAGGAATACAGAGAGAATATTAATAGCTTCAAAAGGAACAGAATCAAGAAACAGAAGGAGAACTAACAATGATGTAGATAAGGCTGTATAAAAGGGAAAAGTAAGAGGACAGAATGCAGAAATTAAGCTTTTGAAGAAGGAGTTGCAACAGGCTAAAGACGGTCAGCTACAGGCAGAAGTGGAAATAATGCGAATGATATTATGGAATAAGGCAGAAGTAAAGGTAAAGCTCTTAAAACAGATGTTAGATAAGCTAAAAATAATCATGGATACCACAGATGTTAGATTATTGGATGGTCACAACTAAAAATAACTAATGGGAGTATTTAAGAATTTTATGTAGGATCATACAGTGAAAAAGTGATGATACAGAAATACCTTGAGGAGTGAGAAACATGAATTTTAGATGTCGTAGAGATGGAAGGATTCATATCGAAATAAGGAAGGAGGGGATAGTAGCTGCCATGAAACATATGAAATGGGGCTAAGGCAGGAGGACCAAATGGATTCTCTAAAGTTTTTTATAAAATGGCAGATATAGAGAAGGAGAGGAGGTTGCTGACTCCTAAGGGAAAATCAAAGATAGATTTGTTTAAGGGAAAAGGTGAGAAAGAAGATCCTAATAGTTGCAGACCAATATCTTAATGTGACTTTTATCAAATATAAAAGCAAACATCCAAGGGGGATTTATAAAACAAACACACACACACACACACACACACACACACACACACACACACACACACACACACACACACACACACAATAATTGTTGAGCTTTGTAGACTGAGGAGAAAGGAAATAAGGAATGGTGAGGTGGGGACATATCTCTCACCCGCTTAGAGCAAGAAATCTGGACACAGCCATAAATAAAAGTGGGACAGAGGCCCATAAATAGGGACAGTTGTATTTATTTATTTATTTATTTATTTATTTGCAGTTTGTTAAATGGAAGGGTCCTTTGGGCCAAGATGAGCCCTTTTTCAATGGAGGCCTGGGGAGAAATCTCCATGTACAGGCATATAAAACAAAACAAAAGTTAACAAAAATCAAAATGAATTAATACAGAATTAATACAAAGCAATTATACGAGCAGGATCATCAGCAGTTAGTTCAAAGTATCACACAACTCTAAATATATTGCACTACTCTAATATTAACAAAAATCAAGTCGATATAGCACTAGTAGTATTAGTGCAACTTTATAGAACAAAATAATAATTGGTTCTGAAAAACCTGGGATGATGAAAATTCAAATTTAGGGTAGATTACTAATGCCTACAATGTATAAGGGATAGAAGGGAGTAAAATAGTCAGAGAAAAGTAAAGGAGGAAAAAAGTCTTGGATTAAATGGAGTTATGGAAGAGAAAGGTTAGGGGAAGTGGGGGTAGTGAGGGTAGTTTGGAGAAGGTGAGGAGGGGTGAGAGCAGGAGCATTCTCAAGTGGAAGAGAGATGGGTGTGGAGTAAAGTCTTAAAAGAGGAGAGGTTCTGGGTGGTTTGGATATGGGGGGGGGGAGAGAATTCCATTTACATGCTAGAGAAAATGGCAGTAGAAGTTGCCCAGGAGTACATAATTGTTTGTACACTTCAAGGAGATTCTGATATTTGGACCTAAGGGATCGGCCAGGGAGATGTATGTTAAGGATGGAGGAGAGGGAGGGGCATTGCGATGGCTTAAAGATTAGCTTGTGAGCAGTAGAGAGCTGAATGTAAAGGAGATAGCTGGGGAGTTCCAGCCAATTCAAGGACTGTAAGGCGATGCAATGATAGGAGGAGGATTTGGAACTGCTGGCCCACTGGCGATTTTATTGTAACAGGATGCTAGTTTAGCCTTAAGGGTGGCTTGTAGATTGGTAAGGAGAGTGGAACCATATATGTGTGAGGGAAGGAGGTGGGTGTTGGAGAAGGTTAGCTTAGATGAAGGGGTAAGGATAAAATTATGATGATAAAGCATTCCAAGCTTTTGGTGATATTTCTTGATGTTGGTTTGAAGGTAGATGTCAAACTTTAGTTGTTCATCGATGTGAACACTCAGAAGCTTAGTGCAGGGAACTATTTTAATAGGAGTCATGTTTTGGCTTACTATAGAGAAGGAGTTTTTATCTATTTTTGTATTTTTAGATGGGGTAAAGATCATAATTTTGGTTTTAGATGCATTCAAAGCTAGGTGATTATTAAGCATCCATTTGTGCATTTGGGGAGAGAATCAGCAGAGCAGATGATTGTAGAATCATCCACATATTGGACTAGTTTAGTGTTTGGGATACAGTGATGAAAGTCATTAATAAAGATATTGAATAGTAAAGGCCCAGTATAGAGCCTTGGGGGAACGCCTTTCAGAGTGTCAAGGTAAGAAGAGGTACATTTATTCAACTTGACGGCTTGCTGCCTATTTGAGAGGTAACTGGAGAACCAGTTGATGGAAGAGGAGGACAGATTAAGTTGAGAGAGTTTAGACAGAAGTAGGCTATGGGAAATGGTATCGAAGTCCTTAGATAGGTCTAGGAGAAGGGCTGCTACAATATTTCCAGAGTCACGAGTATGGTTGATGTTATTAAGGAAGGATATTAGGGTTGTGGTGGTACTGTGTCTGAGTCTGAAACTGTGCTGAGTTGGAGTTAGCAGGTGGTAGTCTAAGAGGTAAGGTAATAGCTGCTGGTGAATACATTTTTCAAGTATTTTGGAGATAGGGGAGAGAATGGCTATGGGGCTGAAAATGGAGATATCTGTATTGTTGCCCCCTTTGTGTAAGGGAATGATGAAGGCCTTTTTCCAAAGGAGGGGTACATAGGATTCTTGAATAGAATGATTGATTAGAATACAGATAGGGGGAGCTATACCATCAGCAGCTAACTTGAGGAAGTTAGATTGTAAGTTGTCTGGGGCATTAAAATATTATTTTAGTTTTTGGAGGAGTTTTTTTTATGGTATTGACAGGAATGGGTTTGAGGATGAAGGGAGGGGTGGTGCTGGAGCTGAAGGCCAAAAGAGATGAGTTATATGTGAGAGTAGTGGATGGAGGTAACAGGTTGTTGTTATGGAAATATGTGGTTAGCTTGGCTATGGATTCTATGAAAAAGGAGTTAAATTTAGAGGCTATGATATGATCAGGGGAGCTAGGATCAGGGCAAGGATTGTCTCTTCTGCCAGGACTAAGGAGGGCAGAGATATTGCTCAAAAATTTCTTGGGGCTGGATTAGTGATTGTTTTGAAGCTTAGCGTAATAAGATTTGCGATCGGAAGCAATTAGTTTTTTAACTCTGTTACAGAGTTATTTGAATTCTGTAAGGGAGATAGGTGTTTTATATTTTTGGTAGAGTTCTCATGATTTATCGCAGGTATACATGAGGGTTATTGTTTCTTTAGAAAGCCAGGGGGCAGTGTCAGATTTCACTCTTTTAGTTCTAGGTGGAGCTAAGCTATTATGTTAATGAATTAAGTATTAAAGTAAGTCACAGCATGGTCTAGTGGAAGAGTTAAATATTATCTTGCAAACCTAGAAAGTTGATAGAATAACAGGCTTTGCATTAGTATGAATTTTTTGAAGGGTATGAAGTCTGAAACTCAAGTGTCTGCCATTATTTTCTAACTTCAGTCTTGAATGATTTCTCACTAATTTGCCAGAAAAATACAACTTTATGAAAAACAGACCAAAAATATGAGAGAAAGATCTGGGCATTCTGAGAAAATCTGTACAGTTGAGAGGTATGGATTGGGGAATGAAACAGGAGTGGTTTTAATGGATGTGTAAAATACCTCTGACATGGTTAATTGGGATTTCATGTTTCAAATGATTTGTCAGATTATAATGGATGAGGAATTATAAGTATGAATAAAAGTTTGCATTAAGACTGGAGGGGTAGTGATTAAAATTAGTGATGGTTGGAAAGCATGATTATGCTTCTGAAGAAACTCAAATCGATGGACTAGTAAATATGCACAAACCTATGCCATTTAAAATCACACATTTGAAATATGAATTTTCAAAGACGGGTCACACAAATATGATCTCTTAAGACAGGCAGCACAAGTATATGTTGGACACTGGCATGTTTCCCCTATCCTCTATGGCTGTTGGTGCTAAACCAGGGGTGAATTTGTAGTTATCCATCCTTATATCCAGGTTATGTTTAAATTGAGTAAGAAAAGTACTCTAATTCACAGGAAGACAAAGTCAGTTCCATAAACTTGGTATTCTCTTTGATATGTACGTATCTGTCCAGCGTGTTCTATTAATCTTACTAAAGAGTGATTGAGTACCCTTGAGCAGGTGTTTCTGATGCCATTGGACTTCTGAATCTGTAATAGGTCTGACAGAACAGGTCTGCTGAGGTGCTATACGTGAGGCAGAGGTCACCTCTCAGTAGCCTCATACTGAGAAGAATAATAAGGCTTTGAGGCACTCTGTGTAGTTTTTATGATTTAAACTCTTGATTTGTCTAGTGAAGAAGTGTCATGGTCATTCCGGGTGTGACAAATGTTTGGACGGTTACATACCAAATGTGACACTACACGTAAAGTGTGCCAAGTACAGTAGAGCAATTACAACCCTGGATCTGGATGCTGTACCCTTTGACATATGCTGTGCAATGAAAAAAGGACTTCCTTACGATACTGGATATGTGGTGATCAAAGGACAAGTCATTGTCAACATCGGTTTCCACACGTCTAACTATGGAATTTCTTTTCAGGAGCCATTGTGATAGCTGCCAAGTGAGTCATGCTTGCCAAAAGATACAGTTATAAGCTTCTTGCCATTTAGTTTTAGTTCATGGGTTTGAAAACAAGTGTTTGTTTGGGATAGGCCCTCTGTAGTTATGTTATTGCATCATGTCTGCAGTCTTCGTAAAACAAAATAAATAAATAAACACTTCTGCATGTTCACTGTGTGACACTGATCTCACAGTGAGTTAGGGGACAGATAACGAAGATAGATCCTGTAACAGCGCTTTGAAGTTGCTCAATACGGAGCCTATTTGGGTGTGGATAAAAAGGTCCTTTAGCACGGGACATCATTGCATATTTCTTGTTTAGGCCAAAATGCACTTGTATAGTTATTTACAGTAATTTACATTTCAAAAGATTTATATTTTAGAGTGCAACTGGTTGAAAATAGTAAATGTTGTTTTGGAGGGATGAAAATCAGTTCTGCATTTAGAGAGCTAGGCTTCTTCCTTTTGCTGCCTCACCTGTAATAGTATGATTTCAGGGAATAAATACATAAATATATATATATATATATATATATATATATATATATATATATATATATATATATATATGTGTGTGTGTGTGTGTGTGTGTGTGTATGTATATGTATGTATGTATATATATATATATATATATATATATATATATACACATATATACTGAAGTATGGTATATTCAGAGTACAGTGTAGCTTGCCCCACTGCCAGAACACTTAATACCTTTGTTTTGCTAGCTGTCCATTAAAAGTGTAGTTTTGGTCTCTCCACAATTAGCTTTCAATAAGTTAAATGAACATCAGGATTTTTGGCAGGTCCATGTCAACTTAATAAAAAATCACTATCCTGAATGTACAGTGCTGAAATGTCAAAATGCTGAAATGTTTATTGACTTATTCTCAAAACTTTTTTTTGCCCAAGTTACAATTAAAAACTGGATTAGATAGCTATCTTCAAACCACAGTTCCTTAACTTGAACTTGAAAAGAGAATCATTTGATGACATGGACAAAGGAATTTCCAAGGAATGTAGCTCTATTAGACAGCTATAATAGCAAAATATGCATATGTGGCTGTAAGGTATTTATTAGGTTTCATGTCTAAGGAAGGAGTAGGTCCATCAGGATATTGGAGGACAGGTCAATATTAAGAACTTATTTCAACATAAACTTGTGTAAATATCATTGACCTTTGCACAATATACAGGATTGGCTAAAAGATACCCACGTTGCCCAATGAGTTATCAATAAAATCAGAATAAGGTGCTGAAGGTGGTAGTGACACTTTTATAATCTTGTAAGACACGCTACTGTGGGTATGCAGGCATGCAGACATGTAGGCATGCAGGAAAGCAGATGGCCTGTGACTTTGCCTTTTTTTATACCTTTTGGTAATGAGCCAAAATATAGACTTGCTGGCATTACATGGACATAGTAAAGAACATTTGGCATATTTCCATTCCAACATGAGTTGTTAGACAGATGAAGAGAGGGTAAGAAAGTGCATGGACTTTTAATATAGCAAACGTTTAATACACAATATGAAGTTTACCATGAGTACTAAAAAATGACTGCTGCATCATTTTTACAAAGATTGTAAAGCTATGGATCAGAAGAGGAAAATAAAAGAACAAAGTGATAGAATGAATCTGTAAAAACAGTGTCAAATGGTGCAACCCTTTGTACACAAGAACCTATTTTTTTTTGTCTTAAGTAGTGGTATGTTGTAAATGTTTGTTGTTGTTGTTTGTCTTTCGGCTTTTTCCCGGTTAGGGGTTGCCACAGTGGAACTCCGGTCCGCTAATGATTGGCAGTTGGTTTTTATGGTGTCGAGTTGCCAGCCTGACGCCCAACCTTCAACGAAGGCACGTCCATTCAGCACATGTCTTTCGAACGCCCACTCGACTGCTGGAAGGACATGCAGACTCCACACAGAAGGCAGTCCCAACCCAAGCTGAGAATCAAACGGGAGAACCTCTTGCTGTGAGGCAACAATGCTACTGCTGCACCACCGCAGAAGTACCACTGCACCAAACGGTAATCATTTAAAATGTCAGGACTTGCAAAGCTCTGTCCCAAAATGTGAAAAGTGAATGAATGAAAATATAGACACAAATAGTGAGATTGACATTTCTTGGAATCTTCCATTTTTTCTGAGGTATAGTAATCTTGAAGTTGTTATACATAACTTCAAGGGATGTGGGTGGCTAGTCTCTCTGAAAAAACAAATTTACAGGAGAAATGCTATTTTTGATAATCAATCGCTTCATGTGTTTTTGGTCTTTATTGTTGTTTCAACAATGCAAGTCACATTTCAATAGAGATCGATTATACATACTACTGCAGGCTTGGTATCTAACGTAAACTCACTTCTCCTAAAAAGATAACATTAAATTAATCTTCAGTGATATCCAAAGATACGATATATACCATTAACTGAAATCTTTATAGGTAGCATATATTATGCGATTTCCACATTGTACACATTGCAACAGTGTATTATATGGGGTCTAATTCAAAACATTGAAGTCTCATAACATTGAAATTCAAAACACTGAGACCATAACATTGAAAACCCAAAACACTGAAAACCCAAAATAACAAAAACTCAGAACACTGAAAGTGTTCATCATAACAGAGAAAACTACAAAGCACATGTAAATAACATCCCCTCCACCTATAACAACACCAAAGTAAGAAACACACTTTTTACTACTTTCTGCAGGGGGGGCAAGCCCCCCTGCACCCCCATGTGGGGGGCTCTGCCCACCACACTCCTTGTAAATTAAATATACCAACTTCTAAATCGCACTACAGTGGAAAAAAGTTAATTTCCTAACCCCACTGTAACATGATCACCATACAGAATGTAAACATACGGATGTGTTGCTTTCATGGAAGTTAAGTTAGTGTTCAGAGATGTGCTGGAAGAAGTGAGTAGGGGAAAAGTGTTTATTTTGCCAATCTGTATATGTTTTTAGGCTATACTGGTAAGTGATTTGACATTATGTTTACATTCTGTATGGTGATCGCGAAACAGTGAGGTTAGGAAATTAACTTTTTTCTACTGTAGTGTGATCTTAAAGTTGGTATATTTAATTTCCGGGGGGGTGTGGGGGGCAGAGCCCCCACATGGGTGGTGCAGGGGAGGGCTTGTGACCTGCAGAAATGCAGTAAAAAGTGTGTTTCTTACTTTGGTGTTGTTATAGGTGGAGGGAATGTTATTTACATGTGCGTTGTAGCTTTCAATCTTATGATGCACACTTTCAGTGTTTTGAATTTTGAGTGTTTTGGGTTTTCGATGTTATGGTCTCAGTGTTTTGAATTTCAATGTTATGAGATTTCAGTGTTTTGAAGTAGACCAATTATATGTTTTGCGCACAAGAACAGATTCCTAGCAGGACAATAAAGTCATTCATGTTCCATATTTTATTCCTTGCCAGCAAGACTGAACACTTATGAGTGCAAAGATACAACCAAGAAAGTGCTGCATTTATTTAACAACAGTGAAGGGCAACAAAATAGTCTGTGCCAACAGCACAGTGTGTGTGTTTTGTGCATGTGGGTATGTATATCTACATACTTACAAACACATACATTAAATATATATCTATATTTCTATACATCTTTGTATTGCACACACACACACACACACACACACACACACACACACACACACACACACACACACACACACACACACACAGCTTTCAGAAATAGCATGAGCAAGTTTCTATTAGCCTCATTATGTTTAAAACACCAGTAATGGTCTAACTTGAGCCCATAAAATGTTGACAAAACACACTAAAGTATAAATAAACTGTCAGTATATGAAAATAAAATCAATAACTTCACACACAAATTTAAGTAGTACATTTCTCCCAACATTTAAAATTCTTATTTGTAGATGAAAAATAAAAACATATATATAATCTGTAGTGTGTTAGCTTTTATTTAATCTTAACAAAATCAACAAGCAAGGAAAAAATTCAGTTCTGATTTAGTAAATTATTTCTTCAAGTGAAATAAAAGTTCAGAATCCACTTACCGTATAACAAGCAATTCCACCCAGACAGTCACAAAAGCAGGTAGTGCTCCAAAGGCTTCTAAGATGTAAGAATAATAACCACCTGATTTCTTTATACAGGTACCCAGTTCAGCATAGGAAAGTGCACCTGTAAAATAAAGTATATCAAAAGTCATCAGAAATGGATCGATTTTGGCTCACAACATTCCCATCTTTCTAAAATGTATGGCTAATAAATCCACAAAGAGAGAAAAAGTAGAAAGAGAGAGAAACACAGAAATATTAGCTTTTATTACCAGTGCAGTCTTAGTGATGACTCTTGATATCATTATTAAATATACAGACAGAAATGACACACGGCAAATGAGTAAAAGTCAAAGTTTTGCTGTGGTGACCTATGCTCTTTTCATCTGTCATATGACCTAGACTCATTATTTCTTATGCCCCCCCTTACTCATTTATCTTATGATCCGCAACCCTGATTAATTCCATCTCTGCACCCCATTTTCTATCCAGTCTCAGTTCTACAGTTTCTAACACAGGTGATACCTTGGTCTCATCTCTGACTGCTTTCCAGCAGCTGCTCCATTTCTTTCAGTTTACATATTTATATTGCCTCCCTCAGTGCAGTTCCATAGGTGTTCTCAATTTCTGGATAGCTTTAATTGCACAGGGGCCAAGAGGTGCCTTTTAATTGCACAGTGGCCAAGAGGTGCCTGTCCCAGTTGATATGTATTTTTCCTCCCTGCAGTACCATTCTGGAATGAGTTGAAAGGACAGAATACACAGGACCCCTTGCCATTGGTCAGATTCTGTACCCCACCATGACCTTACTGGATGTTTTTTATATTGATCACTGCTGGAGTAGTCTTAGCTATATAAGGTTATATTTTGCCAAGGATGTAATTGCTGTCCAGTTTCCAAACCTTCAAGGCACCTTCCACTTGCCCAACCTGTTAAGCAGCTTGAGCTGAGCTGATAAAGACAAGTATTGCGGCAAAACGTTTGAGCCTTATTGTTGCTGAAGAATACAATCCTCTTAGGCTTTTGAGGCTTGACAGTTATCTTGTGCTTTCCTTAGCTGGGCAGATAAGTTCCATTTGGGGAAAATATCCTCAGTTTTCTTATTTGTACTGATTTTTTATTACTTTCCTCTTCAGGAAAGTTGTTTTAAAGCTAGGAGTGTTGTGGTTTAAGGGATTGTTTTGAGACTGTAATGTACTTTTGAACAGAGCACTCATTATTTTTGTCAGTTTAAAAGTAATGTTATCTAACTGATAAACTATTTTCTGTGGAGAAATTGCATTTATTTTAAGGTTTTGTGGCTGCCATAGCATTTGAAAGTGCTTCCTATTGTATTTTTTCTGTAAAAAAAGTAACTTTTGCAGACTGGTCATTTTATTAGCATTGTTGCTTGTTTTTCCGAGGCAGAGGTGCCATTTTTGGCTTGATAATACAACAGATTGTCACTCCCATGGTCAGCACTTCTTCCATCCACAAAAATGAAAAAGTTAAACAGACAGCCTTTGCCATTACAGCAGGTTAGTGGGTTCCTATCACATCATCGAACTTTTACAAGTTTGAACCACATATGGTCGAGACCATATGTTCGAATTTGTAAAAGTTAGAGCATGTGAATGGAAATCTCCACAGGTGGAGGTTTCCATTCACTTCAATATAGTGAGATCTCAAAGTTGGTATATTTAAGTAGTGGGTGGTGTGGGGGTGCAGGGGGACTTGCCCCCTGTTTACAACAGTTTATTTTGTTGTCCGTTGTGTTTTTTATTTAGTTAGTTGAAGTTATGTAACTTCGAAAATAATGGTTCTACCATTAGGTGTTCGAAGTTACGTAACTTCGGCTATGTGATATAGACCCATTAACAGTTTGCCTGAGTTGCAGGTGGGTGACTGTGCTGTGGCCATTTGTTGACCACTCATCTTTTACCCTGGATCATTCTGAGTGCAACTTATAGCCACTATGGATCGGGTATTAGCTATGTCCTTTACAGCTGTTGTAGTCCCTTCATTGGGCAAGGAAGAATCACTCATGCTGGTCCTGGAAGAGGGAACAGGGAAGGTTTTCTTGCCGTGTCAAAATGCTATGCCTATCTGTGGAGAAGAAGCAGCTGCAATTAGTAACATAGCTGGCCCTATATTTCTTGTTAAAAATAATCAGAAAACCAAGAAAGTATCTACTACTCTTCAAATTTCTTTGAATAGGAGTAGTTTACTGGGACTGTCTCAGAGTCTGATTCAAGCTATTGATCATTCTTGTAGAGTAATTTCCTGGAAAAAAAAACAGGCAGGCCTCCTTTCCTGAAGAGATTCCAGATTATGAATCTGAACAAGAAGATGCAGGGACAGATTCAGGGATTTGTCCTCAGATTTCTGATTCAGACTCAGAGAAAAGCTCTCTTTCTGATTCTCCCTGTGAGGGTTTCTCCTTCTCTGAAATGATTGCTAGAAAGTTCCAGTGTTTTCAGTTGGAGAACACTGAGGTTTCTCAATCCCTCAAAAATACTATGAGTTGTTCCAGAAGCATTTTCCAGAACCTCCATCCATTCCTCCTGCATTGTCTGCTTTAGAGGATGTGTGTCTTACTGCTTGTAATTTTCCTGATAGTCAGTCAGCTGTCCCTAAAAAGGGATACAGGATGTATAAAGTTCCTCGGGCTTTTAAACTTTTATATACTCTTCCCAAACCTGTTCCAGCATTTATAGCCTTAGGTTACTCCTTTGCTGGTAAGTAATTAGTTAATTCCAGTCATACTCTTTCTAATAAGGATGGGGAAATTATTGATAAGTATTGGAAAGGTATATACTTCTGCAACTCTGAATTTCAGAATTTTAAACTGTGAGTCTCATATGTTAAAGTTTATACTGGCATATCATGAATGTATGAGGAATTTATTATTTATAGTTTCTTCATGTGAAGAAAAATCTGCTTTAAATAAGTTAGTATTTTCTGTTGAACAGGTCACTACTGTTTGTTTCCAGTTTGTGTATGATTCTGTTGATACTTCTTCTGGGTCTGTGGTCACTGGTAAAGTTTTAAGGAGGTTTGCTTGGCTGCATTCTCAGAACATTCCAGATGATGTTAAAAATTAGATTTTTAAATTATCCATTGGCTAGAGATCTAGTGTTTGGCCCCTCTGCTGCAGAGGTGATTTTTTATCCCTGCTTTTCTAAATTGTCCAAGGGATTTTAAGTTTTATGTAATGTCTTTCTGTTTGTATCTTGGAGCTTTTCTCCCCGGGCCTCCGCTGAAAATGGACATGTATCCAGTCAGACTATACCGGTCAACAAATGTAAAATAAATAAAATAAATAAATAAATACATTTTCTTTGGCAAAAAAAAATGAACAGTTTCAACAGAATTCAAATAAACATACATTTAAGAAGACAGGGAAAGGAGGGTCCAAAAACAAACCTCAATACTCCCAAAACCAAGGACTCTCCAACAATTCTGAATGACTATTTTATTTATTTATTTTTTTATTTTACATTTGTTGACCAGGCTAGTCTAACTGGATACATGTCCATTTTCAGTAGAGGCCCAGGGAGAAAAGCTCCAGGAAAAACATACAAAAAATAATAGAGGATATAACAGAAACAATGTAAACAGCAGTAATTGTTACATAAAAACACTATACCAAAAAATTGATTAATTTTTTTTCTTTTTTAACAGAAGATGAACTACTCTTAGTAAATATAGCATAATCAAAATCCTTTAAGGGTAGTATACTAAAGAAGGTATAACATACTTGTAAACATTGAATTTATATGCAAAACTTAGTATAGAGAAGCATTATAGTAAGGTTGTAGTAGATGTAGGCTGAATAATAGAGTCAAGAAAAAATGTTAGTCAAGTCAAGAGACCTTGTGGTGCCCTCCCACTCTGGCCCTCATTCTCTTCCAGAAAGTATGAATCTACATTCTTCTCTTTGACAACAGATTGTTTCAGACAAATGGGTTCTAAAAATCATTCATCAGGGTTACATATGACAGTGGAAGGAAATTTCTTCTTTCCAGGAGGGCATTCCTCATCCTGCAGATCAGACTGCTTTGTTTCCACCTATTGTTTATCATGTGCTGCTCAAGGAATGATAGAACCAGTTCCTCCTTCACAGATGGGGAAACAGTTTATTCAAATATGCTCCTAGTCACAAAGAAAGAAAGAAAGAAAATGCTTGGTGACCCACTCTGGCCCTTTCTTTCTTAAACCTGTTTGTAGTAGTGCCCAAATTCAAAATGATGTCACTTCACAACCTGTTATCTCTTCTTTCTCTTTCAAGTTTCTTGGTAACACTAGACATAAAAGATGCTTATCATCACAGTCCTATTCATGAAGCTATCAGATGTTTCGCAAGGTTTTTGGCTGTCTGGATCACATTATCAGTTCTCTGACTTACTCCTTGGACTATCTACTATACCAAAAGACACCTCTGTTCACAGGGTAAGATAGATTTTATTTAGATCTGTTTCTAAGGTTTTCCACTCAGACTTCAGTCACTGCAAGTGAATACCTCAGGATTTTTGATCTTGTGGCATCTAAGATTCCCATGATACTGCTGGCAAGACTCCACATGAGAAAGATACAGTGGTATCCAAAATCTTTTTGGTACCAGCATCAACATCCTTATCTTTTCAGATCCTAGTACTGGGGTTTGGCAGAAGATAAATCACTTGATGGAGACAGCAGATATCCTTAAATCAAGGCCTTCCCTTCTCCCTACCTGCTCCAAA
Organism: Protopterus annectens; assembly: GCF_019279795.1. NCBI lineage: Eukaryota > Metazoa > Chordata > Ceratodontiformes > Protopteridae > Protopterus > Protopterus annectens. The sequence continues at coordinate 1,419,154,393 of NC_056728.1, read as the reverse complement.
GCAATCAGTCACCACAGATGCTTCTGATTTTGCTGGCTGAGCAGTTTTAGGAGACATAAAAGAACAAGGGGGCATGGGACACCAAGAACAGAGGGAAGCACATAAATGTCAAGGAGATACTTGTCCTGGTCAAGGCATTCAATTCTCGGAACCATCTTTGGGCCCTGGGACTGCTTCAAGTGGTTACAGGCAATACCACAGTGATGTGGTACATCATCAAGTAAGGGGTAACCAGGTTATACCCCCTTTGCAGACTAGGCATTTTAGCTTGGAATATAACTTTACAATACAATCTCACTCTACAGGCATCCTACATTTTGTCAGAGCAAAACTGTAATGGCAGAGGAACTGAATAGGACCAGGGCAGACCATTGCAAATGGAAAATAGATCCAGGGGTCTTCTAAGATTTGATCCATCTGTGGGGAGCTCCTCAAGTGGACCTCTGTCTCCTCTCTGAACAATCAACTAGCAAAATTCTATTACACAACTCTATGCAAGGAGGCCTGAATGATAGAGGCCTTTTCTTTTCTTTGGACAGGGATGCTATTGTATGCCTTTACATCCTTTCCATTAATATCCATGGTACTTCTGAAGATTCAGAAGAAATCCCCCAAGACCATTATGGAGACTCCGTTCTTGCTCAGGAGACTGTAGTTCTCCCTTCTTTTGGAAATGGCTTGGGCCAATTACCACAAGCCTCCTCACATGGATCTACTTACAGAAGAATATGGGTGTTTGATACACCCCTACATTAGTCAATCAATCAATCAATCAATCAATAAATCAATCAACTTCAATTGACTGCTTACATGATAGTGTCTTAACTTATTTAGGCACCTGTTTTCTGAGGACATGCACCAGATACTAATGGAGGAAAGAAAGCCTGCTTCTAGAAAATTATATATTAGCAAATGGGAAAGGTTTTCCTTTAATAACATATTATTATACAATAACATAACCAGCACCCATTCAGGGCTAGTTGTTCTCTGGTTTTACAATATTTGTGTGAGTTACTATCCTGTGGCCTTTTTAATTCCTCTATCAAGGTTAATTTATTGGCTATTTCAGCATTTCTGCCAATGGATCCTCCTCTTTCAGTGCAGTCACATGTCAAAATGTTCTTGAAAGGGGTTTTGCATAAGATGCCTCCAAATAAACCAGTGGCCCCTCCTTGGGATCTTAATTTTATGTTACAGAAACTAACACTTGCTCCATTTGAACCGATGTATCTGGCTGATTTGAGGTTCTTAATGTGGAAGATGGTTGTGTTGATTGCTCCTGCCTTCATAAGAAAGGTATCTGAGTAGCTCTTATGGTGAGTTAACCTTGCCTCATTTCCCAAAAGGACAGGGTTTCTTTGAGAGCTAATCCTTATTTTATGTATAAAGTGGTATCCAAGTTTGCTTTAATTCAAACTATTCATCTAACTGTTTTCTCAGAACCTAAAACTGAGGATCAAAAGGATACTCCATATCTTGGGTGTCCACAGATAACTCGGGTACTATCTTGACAGAAATAAATCTTTCAAATCATTGGCTCAATTGTTAATTTCTTGTGAAGATAATAAAAAGGGCCAACTGATGTGAAACAGACTGCTTCCAAATGGTTGTCTAAGGCTATTACCTTTTGTTATACTTACTATGGCAAATCTTTTCTAGGCAGGGTCAAGTCCCACTCTACAAGGACCTTGGATTCTTCTATGGCTTTTTTGAAAGGGTTGGATTCCATAAGTGTTCTATAAGCTGCTATTTGATCCTCCATACATACTTTTACAAAGAACTATAAGTTGGATTCCTTCTCTAGGCTAGATAATGCTTTGCTAACAGCATTCTTCAGGGGCTCCTGAACCTTTCTCCTTCCAGCTCCTAAATGTAGTTAGTCATGGTAATCTACCCTTATAACCAAGGCTACTGCAGCAGTGATCAATATGAAGAACATAGTACAGTTGTATAAGTTGAACTTACCATAACAGTAGATTTTAGAATGATTACTGTTGCAGTAGCTGCTCCCTCCTTAACCCCCTTGTTTTTTTTTTTTCTTTTTTATGCCAGGGTGTGGACATTTATATTTTGTTATTCCTAGCTTTGTCCTTTCAGGGCTCAGCCTCCCTCTCTCTGGTGGCATGGCAGCTCTGTAAGGCTTTGCTCCCAAACTTGTCTTTTAGTCAGCACAGCTCAAGCTGCTTTACAGTTTAGGCACATGGAGGGTGCCCTGAAATTTTGGAAGCTGGCCGTCTCATATCCTTGGTAGGATATGACCCCATATGGCTAAGGCTACTGCAGCAGTGATCATGCGAACAGCTACTGTTATTGTAACTTTAACTTATACAACTGTATTTTCATTTCTCTACTGGATATTTTACCTCTTTTTGAAAACTATTGCTTGCATTCCTCAGTATACCGCTCTGTTAAGGGTGGATCCCTATTGGTAGTTTTTTGTGATATGTGTTTACTTCAAATTTTAGGTAGCCTTTTGTTATGGCAATTAATTTTTCATTTTGTTCATTCTATAGTTATTCTGCTTTGCACTCAGCTCTGAGGAAGTCTGTCAATATGAACAAAAGCACTAACCTTGGTTTATTTAAATCTGCAGCAAAAACCTCCGTTTTGCTTAATCCACTTCTGTCTTGTTTTGCATTTAATTTAAGTTGTTCTCAAAACTATTCTTTTGAAAAGGAATTTTACAACTCCATGGAGGTTGTTTCACCTGCAGTACAGCAACCTGCGATGTCTGTGTACCATAGGATAAAGGAAAACCAGAACTGCTTCCCCAGAGAGCATTTTCATAAAATTGTTATCCAAATATTCAGCTTGTGTAGCACTAGTATATTTACCATATCAAAAAAATGTTAGACATTGAGTCAAATGGCTTATTAGTTAACATTGACAGATACCATGTTCTACTTCTCCCTCCCATTCATATCATATATTATTATTTTTAAATACAAAATGTAGTAAAAGCAATATTTATAGAAATCTACAGAAATTAACCATGGTATTTATAAAGTCAGGGCTAACACTTCCTACCTTATAAATAGAGTCCAACAATGTCTTCACTTCCTTACGAAACATTGTAGAGTTAACCTCCCCCACAGGTCTTATTTACCATTTACAGAGCCACGATAGACAAAGAACGTCATTGTCTGGTATGAAAACTGCTCTCAAGCTGATAGCAAGGCAAGATAAGATTGTTAAACAGGCCACAACAGTCATTGGCTTAAACCTTCAATCCCTTCAGGACATAAATTCAAATAGATGCTATGGTAGAGTCTAAAAACTATTGAGGGATATACACCATTGGCTTATGGAATGGTCAAACTCCTGCCAACAAATAAGTGCTACAGAAGCATTAGATCAGGACATCCAGATTCAATAATAGCTTCTTCCCACATGCTATCAGACTGCTGAACAACAAACCCATAACCTAACCCACTAAATGGGTAAGACATTATTTATATGTAATATGTCATTGTTATTTACGTAACTCTCTGCATAGCTCACTTTATACGTCTCTATCTGCACTACGAAAACTGCAAACTGTAAGTTTATGGCATATATTGGCGGTGGGTAAGTTTTACATGTATACCTCTTTTATTTATTTATAGTTCTGTTCTTTATATAGCTAGATATTTCTACTAAGTATGTTCCTGTGTTGTATTTGTTTTGTTTCTGCTGTAAATTGTTTACTGTATTTATTTTTAGTATCTTATTTGATTTCTATTTTTAGTATTTTTAAATTAATATTAATTTAATCTATCTTCCTTCTGTAAACTGCCATTCTTATGGTACAAGCCTAAGTATCAAAATTTCTTGTAATACATACTTTTTCCTCTTTGTTGATCTGTATGACAATAAAGTTTACTTTGACTTTGACTTTAAGCCAGCAGCAAATCTTTATGGTGTGAATTGTGTTTAATTCATAGAATTATTCAAAATACTGAGTAGCAGAATATATAATAAAAAGATGCAAGATACGTAAAACAAAATCGAAGCTAATGTAAGTACCACAGGCAGTCGGGTTAGAAAATTATAAGACATGAGCTCTGCACAAAATAATATGAATAAGTTACCCTCAAGGTAATCAAGTATATTCTGCAGTAGCTGATGTTATTAAACTTATAATGCAACATAAAATCATAATCAGAGTATTTGTGTGTGGTGTGAATTATTATACATACATAAAGTCATACAAGCCAGAGTAAAACAAAGTAAGTTCGATACTATGGCATGAAGTTACATGAGGAGTATGTGATAAAACAAAACTTGTCATTTTTACAGGTATAATGGTAGGCAAATAAGTATTGAACTAATTATGTTAAAACTATGTTACAGGAAAAGAAAGTGACTGCAAGTTGTAGACAGCAGATAAAATGATGAAACATCTTAGTTAGTAGTATGCCTGCATATAAAGCTGAAATAAATAGCTTAAACAGAAATAAATTTATTTAAATGAAGCCATTAAAATAGCACAAATAGCTTGTTTACAGTATGTATCAGTCAGTGCATGTTGGGATACTGATTTGCACAAGCATCAAAACACAGGAAACTGATGCTGGCATGTGAAAAATTTGCTTATTTTTGCAACCGATTGCAAAACAAAGAGAAATATTTTCCATTTGTGACTAGTTAACCAAAATCGTACTGCTAACTTCACACTTGTCTGCATCATAGCGCTGTTATAGAAAGGGCATTTGGTAAGTTAGTATGTAAGGATGGAGTTACAGGCGAGGGCAGAGTTAGGTTTATGAGTAGCACAAATTAGTAAGGTAGTGTATGGGGGTGAAAGTAAAAAAGTTCATTCAATATTTTTTTTTTAATGCAGATAATGGCATGCTAATGTTTGAAAACAAAGTAACAGCCACAAAGAAATCAATCCCAGTATTTTCAAGGTATGAGAAAGCATCAGGTCTCAGCTAGTATAGTAAAAAACGGTGATGGACAGGATACAGGAAGTAAGACTAATGGTAAAGGAGTGTCTGGATACACCTAGGAGAAGGAATACCCCAAACAAGAATGTAAAGTAGGAAGCACTGTATCGAAAGCAAGGCAAAGGAATCTAGATGTACTGAAGCACAAGGTAAGGGAGATACTCAGGAAACCTATGCAAAAATGAGTAGCTTATATGTAGTAAGAATGATGACTTAATGCTCACAGAGAGGACTCAAAGGATTAGGGAATACAGCACATGCCCCGGGAGCTCAAGGAATGGAGAGAAAAGGGAGGGAAAGGAGAAGTGACTCATACACCCCACTGTGCACTGACATATAATATACTATGATGGATAGAAAGGGAGGCAGAGAAATAAAAGGTGCAGGATAATGAGGGAGAAAATAGTTCATGGGAAGAGTTCAAAAAGAAAAACTGGAAAAGCAATGACAAAGTGGGGAAGCATAACATGTGGGATTAGAGAAGAAGGGTTGAAAGAGGAAGATCTTCTGGTGCACAGAAAGGCAAAAAGATGTAAAGGACTTTGGGTAAGACTAAAGTAGGACATGACAAAGGAAGGAATAGGAAGGTATGGAGCATTCAAAACACTGGAGTAGTTATTGCAGGAATTTGCCAGAAGAGGAGTGGTAGTTTTATCTAAGATAAAGAAGCAAGTGGGTGAAAGAGAGAGGAGGAAGAAATAGAAATATGCAGCAGGAAAAGTAAATATTTAAAAACAAACCACCTTAAGATATATGAAAAAAATACATGAGAGGCACAGGTCAAAGACTTAAGGAAGGGATAAAGAAAAAAATAATATAAGTATAATATAAAACAGAGAAAAGAGTCAGAAGAAGGCAGGAGAAATACAGAGGCAGGTTGCAGAAGACTAACCACAAAGAAACAGGACATGTATGACATTGGGAACTCATCACTTAGAATAGTGAGGAGATTGTGCTCCCTCCAAAAAAAATGTTGGCAAAGTAAGGAATAAAGAAAGATGAAAGATTTGGGAGAAATTAGAAGGAAGAGGAAGCAGGCATGGCACATATAAACTGAGGATATATTTAAAGAGGCCTTTAAAATACAGGAGATATTCAACAGTGTAAATGTAGAACACTATCCCACCTATCTTACCAGTATCCAAAAAATGGTAATATCACATCCTAAATTTGACAAATAAAAAGGCAACTACCACCCCCTGCATTATTATCCTGGCTGTGACTAAAATAATACTTTCACCTATTATGCACCCAGCCTCATCTATAATGGCATTTATGTGAAATATAATGCCCTGTTCTTTTCATTTGTCCCATCCCCGGCAGTGGTTTTATAAAATGCAGAGTCATCTCTCACATCACAAAACTTGACTCATCCATATCTGTATGAAATAGAAGTCACCATCCTTTAGCTCACGTGTTCTGCCATATGTCCCTGGCAAAGTCAGTACAAAATACAGAAGGGATCTACTCATATGAGTCTTCTCAATGTCAGTGTTTTTATGAAAAATAGTAATGGCCTATTCACAATGCAAGTACACAGAGTAATGACTCCCATTACTATGTTATTTCCTTCATTTATACAAGTTAAAAGCCTCCACAAGCAGGTAAGGTGTTACAAATTATGTTCAATTGGACATAGTGTGAAGATATCACATAGTATAATTGTGGCATACATGCAGAGTCATAATAATAATCTTTCAGAGATATAGATGACAGGACATGGATAAGCGACAGCTGCCATAATACTATGTCAATTGCATGTTATTACCAGCCATCTCCATACCGCCCAAGCCCATAGATCCCCTTTTCCATATCAACATTTTAGACAATAGCAGAGAACAACGATATTACTTCTGTAAAAGTAATTCTTTGCAATCAATTGGATCATGCAGAAAGCAGCTTGAGGATTATTTTAGGATAATATATATATATATATATATATATATATATATATATATATATATATGCATAAATATAAATACAATTTCTATATTAAAGGTCTGCAGGGCTCTTAGCAGCTTGGTAATAAATTTGCCCCCATGTAACATAGCTTACCCCCACTATTAGAAATGAAGCACCAGCACAGGGCACTTCCGTACATTGGTCTGCGAAGGCAGACATCAATGGTAGATTCTGTTTCTTTGTACATTGCAGAAGGACACACTGGAGGAAGCTTCTTTCTTGTGCTGTTTGCATTCATGTTTGCTCCTTCAGTATACATGGTTATGGATTATATACTTCATCTGCATGTAATTGGCATGAATTGAACAGTTTGGGATAACTAGGGAACATTAGATTTAGATCTTATAAAACTATATATCTAGTTGATGTTTGGATGTTGTAATAAATATTCAGGAGTACATGGACAGAGGTCTTAAATGACAAAGGGATAATCACTTTCGAAGGTAAATAAGGGTAGTGCTATATCCTTTGGCACAATGATTCTTTCATGCTCTGCATTATAAGACATTGACCTAGAATGGCACTCAGAATAATATATGTAGTTAGGTGACAAAATACAATAATGAGTACACTTAATTAGAAATAATGTTGGAAGACAAAATATTATATATTAAATTAATTATATGTATATACGTCAAGGGTTCTATTCCAAAAGCAAACATAAGTGATCAATTATTCTGAGAGCAGCTCTTTTGGAATCTGACCCTCAGAGTGACTCTGCTTTCAGAGAGGCCTTACACTGAAGTAAGATACTTACACTGAGAACAAGTCTTTTGGAACCAGGGCAGACTTACACTGAGAGCACCTCTTTTGGAATGTGACCCCAAGTGTGATTAATTGCAACAGAATATGTTACAGGGAATGAAGTCCTAGAGTCTATACAGGTACAGATTGAAATACAGTACCTCTTACTATGCACTGTAAAAGAAATATGTAAGCAAAAAGACAACAATCATTAAAAACTAAGACATTTGGAGATCTTAGACTGTAATGGGAGGTTAAACACTTTAGTTTTATTTTTCTACGTCATTGGTGAAATAAGGGTGCCAAATGTGAGCATGCAAGTCCTTCAGATAATATTAATTAATGTTTATCTCATAATCACATTTCTTGATGAATGAAAAGAAAAAAAAATATCTAAGAAAAGTGGTTTAAGGGATCACATTGCAGGGGAAAGGTATATAATGAATTGTTTGCCGAAAGCATGGTTAAATGTGTCTACTCACTGCCAGATGGAGGGTTTGCACAATCAGCATTCTAGTATAATAGCTTATATGCCAACTGTTTTTATTAAGCATCGCTTTTTGAGAATGATGCTGACAAAATACATATGACTACCCTCTTGCGTTTGCTTACTATATTATAATATACATTTGCTGAGACATTTGCTGCAAGGCGCTTGCCAAAAATTAAGAAATGCATGGAAATTTTAATCAAGTGCAGAGAAACTAAACACATCTCATAAGTGAACACATTACAATATGCTGATATCATGTGTTATAAGCTGTGATAGTTTTGTAATTATGTATTGTTCTTGCACTACAGAAAAGGAGGGAGATGAAAAAACACTATTTACAAACCTGTGATATTTCTCAAATTCCAGGGTACAAAAGCAATTCTCTAAATGGCAAACTTTTCCATAACAATGAAAATGTAAATCGTTCTTTTAACATAATAGCCCATTCCTCATAATTGTCTTTGCAGTACAGAGTCTGCCGTCTTTAGAAAAAAAGTGCAGTGCAAATGTAAAGATTCTCAAATCTCCAAACTACAGCTCTTGAAACTGTTACTTTGCATTAGATGCCTAAGAAGGTACATTGTATTCATAGCAGTTAATACTCAGCATTACAAACAAGTGCAGTAACAAAAGGTACTGCCTTTGTAAGAAAATCAAAAGGAAAAGCAAATCATTGAAAATGTGTCGCAACCTACAATACATCAGCATTCCAAAATCTTATAAATCATCACCCTTAAAAGCATCATTTATAATAATTTTCTAACAGTGGGTTAGACCTTACATACACGTTATTATTTTTCTTTTTCCATTAATCATGTGTTAATCTAAGCATACTGCCCCTTGTAAGCCTTTGTCAACTATAGTCTGACAAGGGTAATGGAGGATGCAGACCATTAAGAAAAGCTAATTAGCTGGCAATTTTTCAGAAGGGCACTTGAGAAGAAAGAGAAAACTCATACCAGGCAGGATATTCAAACTCCACATTTATAAATGTTCCGATACACTGTTGTATAAGTACTGGTTGTTAAAAAGTACGGTCTTATTCAGTGGATTATCTTTGCTTTATCTTATAGTGAACCCTCCTTTCTTGTTGACTTTAGCTGGCATTCCCCTCCTGTTAAAACTGATGATTTTCCTGATGGTAAAATTTAAGATTCTCATTTAATAGGTAATTTTTGCTTTCTTAGGATATAGTCACAGTTCTCCTGAATTATGGCTGACATTCACCCCTGGGTTTTACATGTGAATACCTGTTATAAAAGTAAGGTCTAATTTATTGGATATTTGAGGCTGTGAGTGTGTCTTCAGTTTCAGCAATCCCATGAATTATCTGTCGCGGCCACAAACCACAGTGCCACAGCAAACTCACATTCTTGGTCAGCTTTCCAAATAGTGAGTCACTTGAAAAATGTGGACTTGAGATTGTTACCTTCCTTTTGCACTTGATTTCAGACAACAGTTCAGACCTCATCTTCCAATATGAGAGGATGAAGATCAGGTTGCTAAGGATAGGAATCTCCAAACTGTATTCCTTGAAAAAAAAAAGAAACAGCCAAGACAACACTTTTTAAAGTGTGTTAACAGGGGTGCAAGCTCCATGAACCTCTGAACTTACATATACAAACTCCATCGTCACAACATAATGAGGGGATTACCCATGAAAAGGGCATCTCGTGTTGGAGCTCCAGTCCTCAGCAGGTTAAACTTCTAGCAAATCATGCACAAGAACTGGAGTTTCTTCCACCCATAGGTTATCTCAATTCACTAATTTGGGCAGATTGAACAACACTACTCCGCAACGGAGCTCATTTTTCTCCTCTTCCTCCCCACCCCTAATCACTGTGTTGACTATCAATTATAAATCACCCTTACATCAAGTATATTGCTTCAGACATGCTTTCCAACATCTTAAAGTTATGCTTTACTTCCCCTGTTCCAACATCAATCTAGAATGCAGCTGGCATAATAATTGGATATCTGAGAAATTACTTAGCCTAAACTATCTAAGAACATGATTAAATAATCGCATTAGCACAGAACTTGTTTTACAATGATCAGTTTGACCTTACATAAAATGCTAAAGCTGTTATGACCACAATTTCTTCTACTACTACCACTACTGATTTTTTTATCACTTTTGTTTTGTCTGAGTTAATTCCGTATCCAGAAAGACAGCCAAGGTGATGGCATTTGTGAAAAAGTATTCCAGGAGTTCTTCTGGCTTGGATAAATAAACTTAATAGATACCATTCAAATAGAGCTAGTTTAAATTCAGCTTCATTTAGTGGATATCCTGCAATAGAGGAATGTCTGTGTCGCTCAACTAATGGTTCCAGATATAAACCAAACATCAATGGCGACAGCAGGCAGCACTGTGTAGTTCGTTGTTTGATGGGGAAGGGAACAGAATGGTTTTATTAACCATTATTCCAGTGGATGCACCTACATAGAGAAATTGCAAAGTCTTAATAAAGGTATTGGGAAACCCCCAATTGCATAGCAGGGCCCATAGAAAGTCCCAAAATACTCTGTGGAAAACTTATTTTGGCATCTAAATTGGCAATATATATTCCTTTTCCCAAATACACCCTCATTACTTTTTTATTTTGACTATATTAGTATACTCTAGCCTTTAACACCACTCTATTCCTTACATTCTAAAGAAGATACCAGGACATACCTCACTTCTTTTATAGAAAATACTTCTCTCCTTACCTGTCCTCTTCCAGCTTTCAGAGTCCACCATCACTGAATCTCCTACTGTCCTGCAACTTCTTGTTTCCTTCTTCATTGCTACTCCCCACTACCTGACATCTATAAAACACAAAGTCCTGTACTTAATTATGTTACTCTTCAGCTTATCTTCTATTCTCCTCCTCCTACTGTGCCATATTTCATCCTATCAGGACTTGATATTATACAGTGACTGGCCAGTAATAGTCAAAAAGGAGCACACTGATTGGTCAGCCCAAACAGTGTGCCCATTCTAAATCCGAGAATATACCAATGGAAAAAAGTCTGATCACCTGGATTGTTTTACATAAGTATATCCTATAAAAATGTTCCTTTTCTTTCTTTTTTCAAATAACCTTACAAACCTGAAGACCTCAAGTGAATGAGAGAGATAGCACAGAGAAAAATAAAAGGATAATCATGGACGTGCTGTAAAACAAAACAAACATATCTGATTATCCTTTTATTTTCTCTGTGCCGTCTCTCCCAAATGTTAAACATTTTGCAGTTTCTTTTTTCTTAATAAATAAATTAAAAAAAAGCAAATGAGATCTTCCTTTGTCCATTGCTTCCTTTACACAGTACTGATGTACTGCATAAGAGTGGGAATGCAAGTCCCATACACATGTGCAGTACATCAGGAAAGCTCCAGGATATCGGAAGAAGTGCAGAAGGGCATCACAGAGCCATTATACAAACACATTATTTAAGAAAAGTAAATATTTTTTCCTTAAATAATGTCAATGTATAATAGCAATAACCAACTCCGTGGTGCGCTATATTGAAGATTTACCCATAGTTGACTTTATTTAATCACTCAGGCTCCTCCCTTTTGATTAAAGTACACCAACCATGGGTAAATCTTCAATATACCACACCAACACTATCCCATCAACCTATCCATACTTACTCTTTGCACTCTCCACACATTGCACCACACCTATTTAATATTGTCACTCACCTTTATTCCAAATATAAGCTGATTAATTGCACTTCAACTCAAACCAGAAAAAAATTATGTGCAATAATCCTCTCCAAATAACAAGTACAGTAAACTCCCTCTTATCTGGTTTCACTGGGACCGAACCTTAGGCTGGATAAATGAATGGCTGGTTAATAAGAAAAAGCATACAAAATAACATTTGTAGGTTAAAAATCAGCTAGAATAACATGATTTGTATCCGTATGCATTTTCTAATGAATATGAAGTCTAAAACTCAAATGTCTGTCATTATTTAGCCCAGAGGAGGTGGAAATGATGCTCTTCTCTGTTGTCTTTTGCTAGAGCTATGGCAGAAATTTGATGGCCGGTTAAAGAAAGCCAGATAAGAGGGAGTGTACTGTATGCATAATTCACCAATATACTAAAATCCTTCTAGGAGGACATATGCACCATAATTGTAGCAACCTCTTACAATGAACACAGATAATTCTCTCCCACACACTTCTGTAACCCAAAAATAGTCAATCCCCAAACCTGGTGATCTAATTTTTGTTGCAATAAATGTTAGAAGTATAACAAATAAAACTGATGAACTGCATGCCTGGATTACCCAACATAAGCATGACGTTCTTGATGTAACTAAAACTTGGCTTAAACCCCACATAAACAACACTGAAGTTATACCTCATAGTTATAATATCATCTGTAATGATGATATAAAGAAGAAAGGTGGTGGTATTTCTTTAATATTTGCCAGTACATACCACATTTCCCCTTAGAGCAAACCAACACCAAAATTCAGTTCAGCAGAAGTTCTTACTGATTTGCTCAAAATAAACAATCATAAAAAAGATGTATTACTGGCCTTTATATCCCTCCTAGCAACAATACAGCTATACTAGAAGATATCCTACATTGGATATCCGTAACATTTCTACAAGAAAAAATATCACTAGGTGATGTGAATGTCAGTTGGTTGGACATAAACTCCAACTCTCCTACATCTAACATGAACTTATATTGTTTCACACAACTAATTAATTGCCCCACACATTATAGCAAAACCATCAAATTCTCTATTAGACTGGATCCTAGTATCATATCCTAGCAAATACTCTATCACAAGTACGTCAGACTCTCTCAATGATCATCTCCCAACTTTTATGACTAGACATATCACACATCCAGATAAATAGCATATTTATAAAGTAACACATAACCTTTCAAAGTTTAACCCAGCAATGTTCATTGCTACACTATCACCTATTAACTGAAACTCCGCAAAAATCCTCCCCTTAGATGATGCTGTAATTGAATTCAGTACAACTTTTCTAAATATCCTAAATAGCCTTGCACCTCCTAGAAGGATGAGAATGAAAAGAAATAATGCAACTGGGCTATCCGAAAGACTAGAATGCTAATGCAGGATAGAGAAAAGGCACAGAAAGAATGGCAAAAATATAAAACACCTCAATATCTTTAAAACTTCAGAATGCTTCACAATCATACTAAAAATCAAATAAATGAATATAAAAACTATATTATGCTAACTTTCAAAATAATACTAAATAAAACCCCTAAAAAAAATTAGACATCCATTAAAGAAATATTACATCCAGGCCAATAATTCAACCCAAACCCCACTCCCAATAACTCACCACTCGAAACTGCAACACAGTTCAGCCCTTTTTCAATAGATAGTATAGTTAGTATCTTTAATCAAGAATTCCTCAACATCTAATCCCATCCCTGCCCAACAGCCACGTATCACCACATCCACTTTCATCTTCAACCTGTGCCCACATCCTATATAAAACTACTCTTAAACAAACTTAAATCATGCTGTTTTACAGCTGATTACCTTCCAAGAGAGTACCTAAAAACAGTAGTCAATAGCATTGCCTAACCTGTCTCAATCCTTATAAATAGGTCAAACCAGAATCCCCACATTCCCTTTCTCTGGAAAAAGGCACACATTACCCATCTGCACAAAGGAGGAAATTCAACAGGCATTAAAACTTTAATTTAGATCTATAGCAATCTTATCTCCCCTCACAAAAATACTTGAAAAATGTATTCAAAAACAATTGCTAAACTATACCCAGCAGGAAGATCTCCTATCCATTACACAACATGGCTACTATTCTTCCCACAGTGCAAGCACTGCCTTTCTAACCTATACAGATATTGTCAATAAAGCTAGAGATAATGGGAAACCAGTCTCTTCCTTATTTCTAGACTTGTCTAAAGCTTTTGACACAATTTGTTACAGCAAACTTCTACTTCAAATGTCCTCACTAAGTAACTCTCATCCAACCCTTCTGTGGTTTAAAGGTTACCTGTCCAATATGTATCAGCCATTAAAATAGTACTCCATGCTCTCTCCTTTCCTCCCAGTCACCACTGGTGTACCACAAGGATCTATCCTTGGTCCACTCCTCTTTAACATTTTCACCTATACTTCCACACAGCTGGGTGCCATAATACAATATGCAGATGATTCCACTCTCATTTGCACATCTGACAATATGGTAGACCTGCAAAATATTACTCATAGGTTCATAGGTTCATAGGTAGGTACTAGGCTATTGGCCCTAGGGCCTATATAAGCATAGCCAAATGGTACCCTGGCTTTTGCCACCCAAGAAAATAATTTTCCTGTGTCCCTGTCAAGCAGAGCCACAGAAGTGATCCCCAGGGTAAATTTCCTATCTCCCATCCAATCATCAAGATTTTTCTTGAAGAATGCTTATGAGGAGCTTTGTTTGATATAGATAGGTAGTTTAATCCAGAGTATGGGAAGTCTCTGGGACAGGAATTTATGCCTCCAGCATGTTCTGTTTATTGTGGTGACAAGGTTTAGGTCCCTAGAGTATGTAGCTTGAAGGGATTGGAATTTCATTAAGTGGAGCATGTCCAACAGCTCTGGGTTTGACATAGCTTTGTATGTTAGACAGAGATTGCCTCTGAGTAGACGATATGCGACAGAGTAATGCTGGAGTTTTTTTAAATGGTCTGCATAGGGCATCTCTTTGAGGCCAGTAATACTCTTTGTGAGGTATTTCTGTGGCCTTTCCAGTTGTTGTAGATGTCTTGTGAGGTACATACCAAAATGGGCGTTGTCATACCTCTTAACCTGAAAACATCAAAAATCTGGACATAGCCCATGAAAAATAGGTACAAATCTGTACGCTGATTAACGTAAAATCTGCATACATAATTATGTAACCCCACCCACTCCAATGGAGTTTTGGGATACCAACTTTCAAATGCATACTGAAGAACAGACAACCAAAATATGGCATGCGAGTCCCCCTGTAGCCATTCCAATGTCCCATTACCTGGCTATTTCACCTCATTTACCATAAACACTAATGTGTGCATACTGCTTTACTTCTACAATGATTTGGATTTTATTTTTACATTATATAGCACAATGCAAAAACATTAATAGATATCTGCTAAACAAAGCAATACTGTCTCACAATGTAAATTGACTTGGCATTAAAACTTCTCTTCCCTTGAAACTCACATTCATTGAAACAGCATTGAAACCCACACCACATCCAAAGAAAATGCTTCTGGCCAGTGGTGGATAAAGACTACCTTTAGGCTGTTTTCAAATCATAGGCCCCTTGCACACAAAACAAGAAACATACATGCATTCTTTGATACACCTTCCTGACTTTATTAAATTATATTCCTTATATAACACAGCACACTTGTTAGACTTAAGTTAACTTAGAGTGCATTTTAAATTTATTGTTTGAACATTTTTCCAGTAGGCAATGAAACAAAATGCATGAACCAATAATGATAAAACTGCCCAATTCAGAACATTTCCATCATAAAAGTCTACTTACACACACACACACACACAGACATACACACAGAGACACTATGCATAGGCATCTTTCACAGCTTCTCGCACTTATTTTCAATTTCAGTTTTTTTGGGGAGACGGGGACAAAAGTCTAAAATCCAGGGACACATTTTAAACATAGCTTGTATAATTTTAGAAAGTTGCTATAAATTTCAAATACTGATCTTATAAACTTAGAAAATTGCTAGAATAAAAGGTTTTGTGTTACCATTTATTTTCTAAAGAACATGAAGTCTGAAATTCAAATGTCTGTCATTATTTAGTGAACATTGCTAACAACATCCCTGTAAACCATAACAAAACAAAACCACAACTTAAGCATATTGGACATTAACCATAGTAAGTATTCATACATAAAATACACTTTAACAGAATTCTGTCAATTTGTCTACTTTGGACAAATTACTTCTAAGAACTGAGACGATCTCAAAACTGCTAGAAAGGTCAGACAAAAATCAGATGCTAAATTTAGTAAACCTCACCCCAGATTCCTATGTGTAGCTACCACTAAGCTTGCCAGACCATTGCTAAGTATATTTAACATTTCTCCTATATCAGGTACAGTTCACAACCTGTTGCAAGCATGCAGTCAGTTTAATTTAAGCTTTCTCCTTGTTCACCTAAAATCTTCAAATCAGCCTTCTCCTTGTAAACTCAGACTCCATACCAATTGTAAATTTATGCTTCTTAACAAAACAATATGTAAACTCCTCTATAAACAGACCTATAACCACATCAATGACTGTGGTTTATTTTGTGACAAGACCGCATGGTTTTGAAAATGGCTGTAGTCAAGTCACTGCATTGTATAAAGTACCAAACTTTAATGATGTGGCATGTGGATGATGGTTGTCTCACATCAGCAGCATTTACTGATATGACAAGAAAGGTTGAGACAGTTATTCACTCCTAGAAGAGCGGCTACAGTTTAGTAGAAGAATAGTGTTTTGTAATTCTGCCTTTTTGATTTAAGTTTTGGAGTTCAAATTTGGCTTTGTAATGCGTGGGGGGCACACACACACACACACACACACACACACACACACACACACACACACACACACACACACACACACACACACACACACACACTCAGGTTAAGCCAAACCTGGATCCAAAACGAGCGTCCAAAATCCTCCTCCTCCAGTTCAGTAATCCAAATGAGTGCGAGCGTAGTGCTATTCATGTTATGAATGGACTCCATGGAGTGATGCTGCCTGCTGTAATAATCCAAATGAGTGAGTGCTATTCTTTTGAACGGAGTGCTAAAACGAATGGCCGGCCTGTTGTTCACTTCTGTAAAGTGTTAAAACGAACAGCCGGCCAGCTGTTAGTGAGTGAGATTTCCCGTTCCCTTCTGTAACCCAAAGCGAGTGAGATTTCCCCCTCGCAGCCAGACCAGCTGGAAATGACTACGTGAGCTCCTTGAGCTCAATTCCAGCTGGCTGGTAGCCCTGACAGAGCTGGCATCATCACGCACACATGATGACTTCAGCTCCGACAGTGGGGAATTTCAAAAAATTAAAAAAATAAATGAAAACAAAAATCAGAAATGAAGGGGTGCCACTCGGGAATCGTGGCACCCCTTCATTTGGACCCCAAAACCCGGTAAAAACCAAGTAATTTGGTATGGTTGAGAGGTCTGGGCATTATACTCTGTAATGGGTCTAATGAGTGATGAGTAGAGGGGAACAATGACCTCTTTTTTCCTGGATGAGAAACCTTTTGTGATGAGGTGTGCCATGTAGAAGGATTTCCTGACTACTGTGGTGATGTGATTATCAAAGGAGAGACTACTGTCCACCTGTGTCCCAAGGTCTCTTATCACACTTTCAGTGTTAAATAGACTACTACCTATGTGGTAGTTCATGGGTACAGAGTTTTTACCAAAAGGGATGACAATGCACTTTTTGGCATTGAGTTTTAGGCCATGGCTTTGACACCAGACATCTGTCTCAGTGAAGCCCTTTTGTAGGATGTTTTGATTATGGCTCCTACTTTTTTAGTAATCTGCAAACATTGTTAGCCAAAGACCTTCTCTGTTAGCCTGTACTTCAGAGAAGTAGATACCAAACAGGAGAGGACCTAGAACTGAACCCTGTGGTAATCCACTTGTCACTGGTCTGAAGTTGGATTTAGAGTCTGCTACTTTCACAGTGTGGGTTCTGTCAGTGAGCCAGTTGGCAACCCATCTTGTGACATCAGGATTTATACCTAGTTTAGTGAGTTTATCTATAATTCCAGAGTGGGGGATGGTGTCAAAAGCCTTGGCAAGATCTAGATAGGCTGTGTGAACCACCTTACCCCCATCTGCAGCTTTGGTGACCGCTTCAAAGAAGTCTATTAGGTTTTGGAGACATGGTCTGCCTTTTACAAACCCGAACTGGGTAGGGTTCAGAGTTTGGAGATTACCAATGTCATTGTTTATAAGTTCCATGATGATATATTCCATAGCCTTGCAGACCAGGCTCGTCAGGCTAATGGGGCAGTAGTTCCCGGGGTCCATGGTGGCTCCCCCTTTGTGGAGTGGGATAACCATTGCTGTGCACCATTCAGTGGGCACAAAGCCTGAGGTGAGGCTATGATTGAACATGGTAGTTTCATAGGTTCATAGGTAGATACTAGGCTATCTGCCCTAGGGCATTTATAAGCCTAGCCAGAGTGTATTTGGCTTCCGCCTCCCTATTAGATTAGCCTACTGTGCCTCTGTAAAGTAGGTCACAGAAGGTACCCTTTTAAGATTAGTTTACTGTGCCTCTGTCAAGCAGGGACACAGGAGAGATCCCAGGGGTGAATTTGCGATTTCCCATCCACGTGTCCAAATTTCACTTAAAGAGGGTCAGCGAGGGGCTATGTCTAACATGAATTGGGATTCTATTCCAGAGTGAGGGGAGCCTCTGGGAAATGAATCTGTCCCTCCAGCATGTCCTATTTATTTTTGTGCTGAGGTTTAGGTCCCTGGAGCGTGTAGCTCTAAGGGACTTGGGTTTTTTGAGGAGGAGCATGTCCATTAATTCTGGGTTTGACATGGCTTTGTACATCAGGCATAGATCGCCTCTGAGTAGGCGGTAAGCAACTGAGTAGAACTGGAGTATCTTTAGTCGAGCTGCATAAGACATCTGTTTGTAGCCCATGATTCTCTTCTCTCCAGTTGCTGCAGGTGTTGGGTAAGGTACATCACAAAAAGGGCATTGTATTCAATTATGGGCCTGATGAGTGATGAGTAGAGGGGCACAATGACCTCTCTTGATCTAGATGCGAACCCTTTCGTGATAAGGTGGGCTATATAGAAGGTCTTTCTAACCACTTTGGCAACGTGATTATCAAAGGAGAGATTACTATCTACGTTGGTCCCCAAATCTCTAATTACTTCTTCCGTACTTAATGGATTACCACCTATGTGGGAATTTGTGGGCACCTTGTTTTTCCCAAAGGGGATGACTATGCACTTTTTAGCATTTAGCTTGAGGTCGTGGCTCTGGCATCAAGCATCCGTCTCTGTGAGACCCTTTTGGAGGATGCTTGTGTCAGCTGGCAATTCGATTATGGCCCCCAGTTTGCAGTCATCTGTGAACTTTGTCAGCCATAATCCCCCCGTGTTAGCCTGAACCTCAGAGAAGTATATACCGAACAAGAGAGGTCCCAGAACTGAGCCCTGTGGGATGTCACTTGTAGCTGGTTTGGATTCGGACATGGCACCTGTGGTTCTGACCATGTGGGTTCTATCTCTGACCCAGTTTGCAACCCATCTTGTGATATAGGGGTTGATATTTAAGCTGGTAAGCTTATTTATGATGCCCGAGTGGGGTATTGTGTCGAAGGCTTTTGCGAGGTCCAGGTAGGCTGTGTGGACTGCCTTGCCCTCATCTATGGCTTTGGTAACTGTTTCAAAGAAATCAACTAGGTTTAAGAGGCAAGATCTGCCCTTAACAAAGCCGAATTGGGTAGGGTCCAGTGTCTGGAGGCTCCCAATGTCTTTGTTTATGAGTTCCATGATAATACGCTCCATAGCTTTACAGACCAGACTAGTCAGGCTTATGGGGCGATAGTTTCCGGGTACTTAGATGGGGTGCCAGTTCGTTCTGTAGTTCATGTAGAATGCAGCCTGGGATGTTGTCAGGTCCCATGGATGCTGTGTTCTTTGCTTTGGAAAGTGTGTTTTTTACCTGTGCAGCTGTGATTACAGGAACTTTGCATTCTTCCAGTATAGAGATGGGCCCTTTAGGGGGTGAGAGAGGGGTAAAGTTAGCACTGAACCTATCCGCCAGAATGTTGGCAATATCAGTTGGTTCTGTATATTTACTGCCATTGTGCTGTAACTCAGAGCAGATCTGAGTGTTGCCATTGAGATTCTTCACATAGCTATAGAATGCTTTGTGGTTGTCTTTAGAATCAGTGGCAGTTTTGTTTTTGTAACTAGCTTTGGAGGATTTTATGAGGGTTCTCAGCTTCTCACTGAGGCTGACCATGGAGTTCCTCCAATCATGTGATTTTACTCTTTTTTGCAACAGTTTCTTTCTTCTCTTGTAGAGTTTGTTTATGGCAGGGGACCACCAGATTGGCTTCCTTTTTTTGGAGGATGGCATCTTGATTCTGTTAGGGATTGCATGATCCATGCACTCGTGTAACTGCTTATAAAGTGCATTTGTATAGGATTCAGCAGTCGTACCTCTATTGTCCATCAGCATGGGTGTCATGAAGTTTGCCACTTCTGTCTTAAGAAGCGTGAAGTTGGCTTTGGAGACATTTTTTACTGTGGTTTCGCTATGGGGGAGGGGGTGGGATGTGGATGTCTAGGGTGATTAACTTGTGGTCAGATCTGACCAATGAGGAATTGACCTTTGGTGTGGAACACAGGTTGCCCATGTTGGTAATGACCAGGTCTAGGATAATGCTACCCCTGGTGGGGGTGTGGATATGTTGATCCAAGACATTGGAATTTATGATTTCCAGAAAATGTCATGTACAAGAGTTGGTACATGAGTAGTTTTCTCAGTTAATGGTGGGGTAGTTGAAATTCCCAATTATTATGGTGTTAGGTTGTACCCTAATATTTTCCAGTGTATCAAGAAATGAGGAGTGGGAATCCTGGGACATGGTGGGGGATCTGTAGCAAGCTACAATTTGGATTGTGGTCTTACCCAGAGGTAGTTGCACTTGGATAATATCGAATGCATTATTCTGCGCAACTAGCCTGGAGGTGTGGATATCCTTAATGAATATGGACATGCCTCCACATTTAGTGTTTCGGTCCAGGTTAGGTGGCCGAAAGGTGTGGTATGAATTATAGCCTGGAAATGCAGGTGTGCTCTGTGGAGCCTTGAATCAGGTCTCTGTCACTGCACAGATGTCGATGTTCTCCATTTTAAGGAGTGTCTCGAGTGAGTGCATTTTGAGGTTTAGACTTCTAGCATTAAGTAGCATTACCTTCAGATTTTGCTTGCTTGTACCTGTTATGGTGGTGAATTTGTCATTTGAACCTTGCCTAAATAAGGCACTATAGGGGTGGCAAGAGCCTTAGCCAGTATCCAGAATCCCAAGGGCAACAGGTGCAGCCCATCTCTGACAAAGCATTGTGGTATGTCGATCATGTCATCCCAGGCAGACAGATACTGGATCCCTTTAGAATGACACCAGAAGCTTAGCCAATTGTTGAAGTCAATCATTTTGTCCTTGTACTGTGGTATCATTCTGGGTGATGGCAGGATGCTGCTCAGGGCTAGGGTCATACCTGCCTGGGCTACAAGATCGGACAGCACCTCCATGTCTCTTTTCATGTAGTCCGGGGAGGTACATTTTAGGTCATTCACAACAACATGGACAATGACAGAGTCACATTTGTACCTGTTGTGGAGTGACCTGAGTGCGTGCATTATGTGGTGAATCCTGGCACCTGACAGTCAGCTGACAGTAACTTTTTCCTTGTTTAGCCTGGTGAGTCAGACATCAGTGTGCCTGACTATAGAGTCACCTATGACTAGAGTGTTGGGTATGTTGTTATGCCTTATGGGCTGTGGGTGAGTGACACACTGAGTTTGTGGGCTATGTGTTATTTGGATTGTGTTGGGGGGGTGGAGGTTGTTTGCATTTCTGCTTTGGAGGTCCCTGTTACTTGGGTAGATTTTTATTGAGAGCCTCCACTAATGTAGGTGTGTGTTTTGTGTTTCTATGTGTGTGTTTTGGTGGTGTAGGTTTTGAGGGACTATGTGATGAGTGTGGTGTGGTGCAAGTGTTTACCTTCTCTTGACTGTCTAGTCCAGTCTTAGGTGAAGAGAGCTTTGCTTCCAGTTTGACTATATACGTGCATCTTTCACAGGTTGTAGTGTTGGATGGTAGGAGGAGAGGGTTATCTGTGTACATGAGGCAATTGCTGGATTGCCCTAAGATGCTTAGATTCATCAGGTAGACAGGTGAAAACACCGGGAGCTGACCCTTAGACATGCCTGGATAGGTGCTTATTTATTAAGTACTAAAAATTGTTTTCCTTGAGACAAATGAGGAAAGTTGAGTGTTGTAGTACTTTGTAGCTTATTTAGTGCTTACAATGAGTTCTGACAAGTGCTGAACTCAAAGAAACAGATTTGAGTGCTGAAACTAAAAAAACTGGCTAGTTCTAAAAAGCAAAATTAAGCTAGAAGGCTTCCCTCCAACACAGAGGCTTGGGGGCTCAGAAGCTTACAAACAGTCCTGGATATAGCAAATCTGTATCTAGACATGACGACTTATAGAAAAAGCAGGAAACAAGCTTAGAATGTTTTTTTTTTTTTGTAAAGTTGAAAGGAGAAAGGAGGAGCAAAAACTAACTTGGTTGGTCTTCTCAAATGTTCTCCCTTGATTAGGTAGAATGAGGTAATGACACTAGACTGGGAGGAGTGTCTCATGTCAAACAAAAATCAGAACAAACATACCCAACCAGATGCTTAACAACTGTATAAAATTTCTAATTAATACCTCACACTCAGTGAAACTAGCTAGAAAGGTATATGCAGACAATAAAAGTGCTATAAATAACTCGTATAAATAGGCAAAAAAAAAGGATAATTAATGTTATATAGCACAGATTAGTTGGCTCAGAGCCCTTCCTCCGATTAGCTCAGTGTGAAATGGCAGAAACACTCACAAGTTAACTTTTTAAGTAACAAAGTTGAAACCTGAAACAACTTTAAAAAAAAAAGCTTGAAAGAACCAATGAGGCGCTTACTTCAAGCCGTAGCCCAGGTAACCCCAATCAGCCAATGACCATAAACAATTCACTCCCACTGAAATGCTATACTGGCTTTGGCTAAACTACGATGACGTAGAACATGTGCTCAGACACATAGCCTCTATTAACAAACAACTAGGCCCAAAACACAAGCCAGAATATGGACAATACTGCACTACCCACACTACTTATGTAGAAAAAAACTGCAGAAATGTTTAAACAGATAAAGGATCAAGGAGACTTTAGAGAATGCTTTTAACTGCAAACAAGTTATATGATACACGCCTTAGAAGGAAATCAGAACAAACAAACCTAACCAGATGCTTAACAATTGCTGAAAATTTCTAGTTAATACCTCGCACACAGTGAAAATAGCTAGAAAAGTACATGCAGACAATAAAAGCGCTATAAATAACTTGTAAAAATAAGCAAAAAAACAGGATACTTAATGTTATCTGTGGCTCTGGGCCCTTCCTCCGATTAGCTCAGTGTGAGCAGGAAGCTTTAACAGCCACTGAAATTTGGCTTCGAAAATCACAACTCATGCTCAACCAGAAAAGACCAAGCCCTACTTTTTTCCCCAAACCCATCTCTTATGAAGAAACAAAATGTAAAGTCCTCTCTCAGTAATACAACCACTGAAGTCACTTCTCATAGCAAACTATTAGGGGCGATAGTGGATGATAATCTTACATCTGACATATCTGACCTGCATATACAAAATTACATAAGAAAAACTCATCAAAACTATGGATGCTTTACAGATCCAAAAACTTTCTCATCAACACAACTAAAACTACACTTGCCACTACTTATCTCCTCCCCACTCTTCTTTATGGTGCTCCCATCCTTATTAACCTCCAGGCTTCACTAAAATTAAAACTTGAACAATGCTATCACAAAGTTGCTATCTTTGCAGCACATACCCCTTTCAGAACCCACCACTATATAGCACTGAAAAGCCTAAATTGGTTAGAGCTGCCACATCAACTAGCATGCACAACTTCTATATAAAATTATTCAACATCCACCTGCCTGTCCAGTGCTAAAAAATATTCTACACAACCATGTTCCCAGTCAGTCATTGCAATCCAGTGATCAAAAACACCTGTCTGTCTACAATCCCAGTAAATCTGCTGGGTATTTTCTGTACTCATACAAGGTTGATAAGGCCTAGAGCTCCTTGCCTGTATCCATCAAGTCTATACATTCCCTCCCATCTTTGAAAACCACTATGAAAGACTTCCTAGCTAAAATCTGGCTCTGTTCTTGCTCAATCCAGGATAAAGTATATCCCTAAATGTGAACATGTAACATTTCATTCTTTATACCTCCTTCTCTGCCTTCTTTACTTCCTTACTGCTATCTAATTCTCTTCCTTGACTTTCTCTCTAAATATACCATAAGCCTGTTTTCCCCTCACTGCATATTGCAGTTCCTATTTGTATTACACTAGCTTACCTCTCATTTCTCTACAAACTGTCTAAAATTTATCTAAATAGTAAATGATTGTCATATACCTTGTATCAATTGCTAACCAATGTTTTTTATATTATGTCTAATTTGTTATAATTATTTAAACTGTAGATGTTTTTGTTTTGTTTTTGAAGTTTGTAAAATTATTGTTCTGAAAATACTCTGTAATCACTTGGAGCATTTCTCCCCACACCTCCATTTCTCCCAGCACCTCCTCTGAAAATGGGCTTCTACCCACATTTGGACTTTCCCGGTAATCAAATGTCAATAAATAAATAAATGGTGTTGAAATCTGGAAGCAATTTCAAGTAATAAGATTATTTTAATTAAATTGTTGAAAGTAGTTCTCCCATGTGCAAATCCAGTCTGATCTAGGTGTATTAATCAAGAAAGTGTGGTGGCTAACCTATAAGCAGTAACAGACATGTGCAGCTGATAACCATGATTTAAGATGGAAATGAGTCTATGTGATTCAGGGTGTAACAGGCCCTAACCAGCTTTTGGTGTGGGGTTATAATGGCTTCCTTCCATGAAGTAGGAAAAGGATTACCTTGCAATGTTGTGTCGCCCAAAGAGGCAAATGTCTGAGCAAACCCCACCCTTTCCAATTTATAGACTTCTAAGGAAAGACTATCTGATCCTGGAGTTTACCAATAGCCAATGAATGCAAGATGCCCAAGAGTTCTGCTGGAGTAATGGGTGCTACAAAGGCTGAGTCATCCTCTCAAGAGGGAGTATTTAATTTAAGTAACCTAAGGTAGTTTTCAATCTCAGAAGGTAAGGTGGTGGTGGATCTGTAGTATGTGAATATAGCTGGGTGTAGTAGTCAACAAAAAACATTTTCTATATTGCTTAGTGAGGTCAGTGAGGTAAAGTTTCGCTGTTCTACGATGTCTAGTTTGTCCAGTATGTTTTTCTACTCTGTAGCTCCTAAGCCTTAGGGCAAAGAATTTTCAACTGGATGTGGGAAAATCAAATTTCTTTAACTTTAGTGCCTTAGCACATTGCTCCACTCTACAATAATAACATATCCAGCCTTTTTGTTGCTTTTTTTTTTGTGCTTTCAAATCTTTTTTCTAAGTGTGGATCTCCCTGTCTCATGTGATATTGAAGCTGTAGCAGTTCCTCCTGAAATGCTCATATTATAGCTAGGTGATGGCTTTTATAAATGTTGATGTGTAGGTGTAAAACAGTTTTTTTATAGTTTTCCCAGTTTACAACAGAGTAGTGTTCCAATGAAGCTAAGCTGGCTGCTTCATGGCAACTTATTTTAAGTGTTTTTATAATTTTAGTTTTCTTACAGAGCATAATATTTATGCTCTCTCTTCAACTGCCTATATAGAAAGGGAGTTGGTGCCTTACCGGCAATGAAGCATGATCAGAGATTTCAACAGGGGATACTTACACTGACTGCAGATACTGCATACAGTTCTGGGACAGCAATAGTTAGTGTATTCCCCGAAACAGATGAATAAGAATAAAATGTGAAAATATATGCAGGTAATCCAATAAACACATGTGCATCCACCATCCTGAAACATGCAAAAGGCTTTTTTAAGATTTCCCATCTGATATTAAGAAATGTTTCTTAGGGCCAACTACGACTTCATTGGATAATATTAGTGTTCAGATCTCCTGCCACAGATATAATCCTGGATGTGCAGCTGTCCACTCCCTTAACAAATATTCTGTCTCCCTGACTGGAGTTCCAGGTGGTAGGTAGGTATTTAAAATTGTAAATTCAGTATTAAACAGTATGCAATTTACTAAATCAAAACTACCTTGTGGACCCGATATACTCTAAAACACAAAAGGAGATATTTATTTAATCAGTGTTAGTATGCTACTTTTACACCAGTTGTTATAAAAGGAGACATTTCCTTGGCTGAAAATACTTCATAGCAATGCCTCTAGTCCATTTTTTTAAACAAGTGAAATATGGCTTTACTAAGTGAATATAAGAAATAACCTTTTGTTGCTTTTGGAAGTCTCCAAGGCCATTAACCTTCCAAGATAAGAAAGAGAAATCAGCCATCAGTCAACCATGGAAAGGTAAACAAATGTACAACAACTACTGAATGTTGAATTAGCCAGCATGCAAACATGTACTGTAAGTTATTGGTGCAAAAAAAACTTTATGCCGTACACCTTTATAGAGGATACTTTCCCCATACCTGTGTACAGTATTTAAAAGATCAAATCCAGTAGAGCAAAACATAAACTTTTTATAGTTACAGAACTAAAAAACTTAACCCAGTTAATTGTGACTTAGGATGAGATACTTGTACCTTGAAGTAAGATCCAAAACAGATACTTTCAACCTGTCAAAATACGGAATGCCATCCAAGGTTATTTGGCAATCAATACCATGTAGCCCCCCCCACCCCCAAGTCTGACATATCAAGTATTGACAATTTAAAGAGGAAGAAATCTAAAGTACCATATTACACATATATAAAACCTTTATTTTTCCATCCCAGAAGTACAGAAATAGAGTCCAGTGATTTGATTGTTTAGTGCTCACCATTTGACTGCAAGGACTACCTTTTGACAAGCTACCATCCTTCTTTCAAAGACTGGGAATGGATCCAATCCTTATTTCAGTGATGAGGCAGATTGGAGCTCTGTGGTGACGTGCTTCAAACTATCACAGTCATTGAAAGGAACAGGAGAGGATTGCTGTAGTTGGGTGAATCTAGTTAGGAGAATGCTTCCACAGGCAGAATGATTACTTTCATTTAGTGCTAGATATTTATTTGAAAATATAGCTCAGAAGGTACTTGATTTTACTTTTTTAAAAGATTTAAAACCAGAGGATTACAGAACAATCAAAGACTGGCTGTGTCATCACTGGAAGTCCTGTATTGTTTCAGTCTTTGATGTATACCAACAATGCTCTTCTCAGCACCTGCAGTGTACCCAGAATTACCTCCTTCTACAGTTTAAATATTGCTGCTTGGATTGGCAAGATACTTAAATATGCTATAAAATTCTTTATTATTAATGCTGTTGATCCTCGTACTATTACTGGAACCCTCTGTATGTCTTTATATTGGATTGCTTTAGTATCTGATTGGTATTTTAAGATCTGATGTCTCAGCACACAGGACACTCTAATAGCTAGGTGCAGCTATCTCTATGATTACTACTACTTGTGACCTTTTTTCTTTGACTGCATGTCTGGTTTTCTTGCTTCTACTTTCTAGACTATTGGCATCGGGTGATTTCATTTAATCAAACCTATTCAGTAATTACTTTTCAGTAATTCTCTTGTTTATGTATCCAGTACTGCTCAGCTACCAATTCAATAGCTTCCACTTGAGCAATTGGCAAATAACTTAGAAAAATGTTGTTGCTGTCCAAATAAGTATGCAGAAAAAAATATGTACTCTCTTATAAATAGCATGGTTTCAGATTTAAATGCAAGAGATCAACATCTGCTGGCTATCTAAAAATAAAATGTACAGTAAAATGGAGCAGTGACTGTTAAGGAAAGCTATCGTTGTGGCCTGAAAAGTGCATTTGAGACTTAATCACACCACCCTACTGCTAAACTAAAACACCATGGCTTTTCAGCCAAAGTCTCTAATTGATTCTCAAACTACCTATCCTATCTAATTTTATGAAAAGTGCAATCACATATTATAAGATATGTTCCTCATAGGTCATGGCAAGGTCTCTTGCCATTCTCACTATTTATAAATGATATTCCCTGAGAGCTACCAAATATAAATCATATATACTGTTTGCAGATGACATTGCTCTCACCAAAGCCAGTTATTCTTAGGGGAATTAAAAACCTTACTATAAGAAGATTTGGCCTTATTTTAGAATTTGCTTATAAAAGCATGTTTTGTCTAAACACACTGGAATCATCCATAATTATGCTTTTTGGGCACATCCCAAAGACACACCTTTTGCATATGACAGTTTACTGAATATTTAAAAGTGGTAACTTGAACATTAAGAAGCTTTGGGAGTAGTTGCATGCATCTGTTCACACTTGGAGATGACTGAAACTCCCCTGGGCAAATGATGTTCTGCCCCAAACTTCTCTCTATATTGATGCCTTATGCACTGAGGCATCTCACTCTTCACCCATCATCTGAATGGCTCAAAAAATCAAATGCTTGATGATTCCAATCATTTGGGACAGTAACAGGCATAATTTAAATGGCGAAAGACTGAGGGAGAAAGAAAAGGCTAGAGGAGGAGATGAATGCTCAAAGTGTATAAATGCAGCCTAGGCAGTCTAAATGTCTTTTTCTGTAATGTAATGCAAACAGTACAACAGAGACAGACTTTTGCATATGTTATAAATACAGTCAAATAAAGAGTAACAGTGATAATCAGAACAAATCTACTGATATAATTAGGGTAACTTATATCTAAGGTTTATACTAGCCCTAGTGTTACAGATACAATTATACTTAAGTTTGGGCTTATGGTGAATTTGTTTGTTTGTGTCTTTCGGCTTTTCCTGGTTAGGGGTCACCACAGCGGAACTCCGGTCCACTAATGAGTGGCAGTAGATTTTTACATACTGGCTTGCCAAGCCTAACGCACAACCTTCAACGAAGGAACGCCCATTCAAGCATGTCGCTACACAGAAGACTCTCTGAGAATCGAACGGGCAATGTCTAACTGTGAGGCGACAACGCTACCGCAGCACCACTTATGGTGAATATCAGGTATAAATAAAATTAGTCTTACCGATCATGTGATGGTTGGTCCTTAAGTTTTAAAGCAGTTATCATCTGAGTTTACATTAACATATAACATATAGGAAATTGTGAAAATCCTGATGTGTACTTAGGGTTAGTTATGTATCAGATTTAGGATGGGGATTATTATTAGGGTAAGAATTGAAACAGATTCACAGCTGTAGTCATTTACTGGCTTGTCAGAGTGACACTACGGTAGTTGAGGTGGAAAACATGTCAATAGTTAGCTACCTGTAACCAATACTTTCTGTGTACTAGATCATTTGTGTATATGCTTATGGTAAAGTGGGGTACCATATGAGAGGTGATGCCTGTCTGTAACTGCCAACTAGCTTGAAGTTGTTAAGTACGTAGAGGGTTTAGCTAACTAACAGTGCTGGGTACAATGTAAGAGTTAATAAGTTACATCTAGGACACTGTCAGAGTTTCTTTCACCGGATATGCAGAAAAATTAGAACATTCTGCTAATGAGCAATATAGTACAGGTTTGTTATATACATTACATTATTTACATTTTTAAGGAAGCAATTATGCAGTAGCTGTCACTAGCAGTTATATTTATTAATTTATTATTTGCTTACCAGGAAAGTCTGACTGGGACAGACCCCATTTTCAGTGGAGGCCTGGGGAGAAATGCTCCAGATGCATGTCTTTGGAATGTGGGAGGAAACCACAGCACTTGGAGAAAACCCACACGAACAGAGGGAGGACATGCAGACTCCGCACAGAAGGCACTTTAGCAAAGAATTGAACCAGATAACTACTTGTTGTGAGACAACAACACTAAACGCTGCACCACTGCACCCATTATATAAATGTAAGTGCCAACAGACAGAATGACAGCAGACAGAATGTCCACAGTAAAATATTATTGCGAGATATGTTTACGTTTTGCTAAAAGATTAAGTGGTGATATATAGTTTTTATTGGGTGATACCAAGGGGATTTTGTCACATGATAGTAGGATATAAGAAACAAATTCCACCACCTTGTGGTTGCAGATATTATCTTCTCATCTTTTGCTGAAATGTCAGTGGTAGGGTATGGGGTTAAGATAGAAATCTCTGACTTTTTCCCTGATGTATGCATTCTGTCTTCCATTTTAAGGCTGAAATATTAATCAAAGGTTTACAAAAGGACAGTATTCTTTAATAATCTGCTTTTATGTTGAGAGAAAATGAGTTGATTTTTATTGTCTCATTCCCAGTTGCATAAATTAAGAAACTGACCATTAACTCTCCATCCTCTTTATCGAGCATTGCTGTGAGGCTGCACTTTCCAAATCACTGCTTCCAATTTAACTACTGATTTGACCCTGTTGACTAGAGATTTGCAGGTGGGTAAATTTCACCATTGTCTGTACAATTCAGATTTTCAATACTGCAGCATTGAATGGCATTTTCCGTGCTTACCATCCTTCTGAGACCATAGTGAAACACACAGCACTCGAGATAAAAGGCAGATCAAGTACATGTGTGTGTGTGTGTGCATGTGTGCGTGTGCGTGTGTGTGTGTGTGTGTGTGTGCGTGTGTGTGTGTGTGTGTGTGTGTGTGTGTGTGTGTGTGTGTGTGTGTGTGTGTGTGTGTGTGTGTGTGTGTGCGTGTGTGCGTGTTTGTGTGTCTACAAGGTCATATGTGTTATACAGAAAATGCTTTAATCAAATGGAAAATTATCTGTGACAGATAAGATAACATAGGTGTTCCATACTAATAAAGACCTAAGTGGGTGCTCACCAGTGTAATGGAACAATGCATGTAAAAAGCATACACTTAGAGTACAGAAGGTGTTATTAACAGCAGAATATATAGTCTATAAAGCACATTTATTATACAGCAGTGTTTCATTCACTTTTCTCACATAACGTAGCATAAATGTCATAATAAAAATGTATTAAGAAAGTAGCAACTTTGCCACAATTATATGACAAATGTTTCCTACAATGATAAATACTGAATAGTTTAATCAGAGCTAACAGTTTCATTGTATTATGTTTGTGACTAATGTAAATATTTAAAAATGGTCTGAATAAAATAGAAGGTAATCAGCCTTTTTCTAAATTCATCAGTACGACTTGTTTATATAAACAAGTTGTTTGCATATAACGAGCAGATGCTGATGGTTCTATTCCCTTATCTGCTGCACTGGTAGAATACTAGCACCTGAATGATATATATTTGGCTGTAATTGCTTACATCAGTTAGTGCCCTTCAGATGACTATTTAATCTTGTCACATCAAGAGATGTGGTTTGCAGATTAAAGCTTGAAACCATAACAGTTTCTTCAAGAAGTGAAAGCAACCAGGAAGGTGCTCTTCATGTGAAAGTGATTTAGCTGTTCTCTAAACTGTTTTTTAAAAAAGATAAAATAGGTTTATCCTGCATTATTTTAAAGCCAAAATGAGAAGCATACCTCTCAACCTCTTATAGAAAGAAATCTGGACAAAACCATAAATAAAAGTGGGACAAGGGACAATTTTTAAATATTGCTCTTACAAACTTACAAAGTTGACAGAATAACAGGTTTTGCATTGACATGAATTTTCTGAAGGATAGGAAGTCTGAAGCTAAAATGTCTGTCATTATTTTCTAACTTAAATCTGTAATGATTTGCCACAAATTTGCAAGAAAACCACAAGTTTATGAAAAACAGACCAAAAACATGAGGCCAAAATCTGACATTCTGAAAAGATCTGTACAGTTGAAAGGTATGAAGAGAAATAAATGTGAATTAGTGCTTATAGCATAATGTGAGTTCATAGGGTCATAGGTTCATAGGTGTGTACTAGGCTAATGGCCCTGGGGCCTTTACAAGCCTAGCCCATAGAAGTGCCCTGGCATGTGCTGCCCTTCGTTAGTTCCCAGTGCCTCTATCAAGTAGAGCCACTGGGGTGATCCCCGAGGTGAACTTTCTATTTCCCATCCACTCATCAATATTTCTCTTGAAGAGGCCAGTGAGGTGCTCTGCTTGACATGTATGGGAAGTCTATTCTAGAGCATCGCCAGTCTCTGGATTATGAACCTGTCCCACTAGCATGTTCTATTGATTGTGGTAATGAGGTTGGGGTATCTGGAGTGTGGAACTGGGTAAGACCCAGATCACTTTACTGAGAGACAGTGATATTGCCTCCATTGAGCCATGATTATAAATGTGTAGCTTTCTGTGTAGTATCTGAAGTCTTTGGTGGTTAGCAGTCATATAGCGTATTCAAGTATCAGAAGCAGTGTCTCCTTCTCAGCAAACTGGAATTTTTTTAACAAGTTGCTCATGCTGTGTCAGGTGTAAAACATGACTGGAACCTTATTGTCTATCTAATGAATGGGTGTGATGTACAGTTCAGAAAGGGTCTAGTCATACCCACAAATACATAAAGGTCTGCAGATTGTTAGTATGTTGTCACTGGTAGCAGTGATACACTATTTCACCTTTTTGTGTGTATGTGTGTGCATGCTTTACAGCATTTATTTTGCCTTTCTGAAATTTACAATAAGACCTAGTTGCTCCCGAGACACACACAATTGAACTTTACAGTTGTTGAGATACATGGCAATGAGAACTATGGAATTTTCTTTTGACCAAATGACCATGTCATCACCTTACATTAGCAAATTCCTAATGCCACAGATACAGAGAAAAATAATAGCCAAGGCACTGAGCATCATGGGACTCTAGCTGTTACTGTGTGAAATGAGGAGTGTTGCTGTTCCGGAACAACTCTGAAGTATATGATATGTAAATAGCCTATAAGTGCCTGCATAATGGAGGGTCTAAGACCATATATAGACAACTGCCTTACCAGAAATCCACTGCTGATGCAGAGAGACAAAGCCCTGAATATAACTAGAATTAATTTAATGGCTCAGACACTTGTTGGAACTAGCAAGGGGGAGAATAGATATGACAAAGTTCATGCCTGATGCTCTGTCTTTAAAAAGCAGGTCAGGGATGCTTTTCATGACCATGGTTATATGTTAGAACCTTTTGGGAACAGAGACCATCCAGAAGTGCTGCTGGAAGGGGAATGGGAGGGCTAGAAACTTGTCACAAGTAGAGATATGTATCATATAGCCTATTACATACTAACCCTTTGAATATTAAGGACTTATGAGGAGAATATGGGCTTAGTCAAGTATAAACCTGCCTCTGCAGGCAAAAGTAAGAGCATCCATGCTCCCTAACCTCCTACAGTAGCATCACCATTGACTCTCTGGTAAAGCTGACGACTCTGACCCTGAGTGCTGAAACAGGGGTCAGCTGCTCACATTTTGGTTACCTGAAACCCATAGAAGCCATGCTACAACAGGGGTATAAATTCAACCTAACCCAGCCAGTACAACACCTACTGCAAAAAAAAAAAAAAAAAAAAAAATCCTTGACCAGAAGGGAAACACTTACTGCATCAAGGGACTTAGGTAAGTCACTGAAGCAAACTTCAGTTAGTTGCCCTGATTCCATGTTTAGCTACAAGATTTTTGTGAAGGCTAAAGGACCAGTGATGGTAATATGCCCTCTCTAGAAGTCATGTTACTGGCTTATGAATAGGTCATACAATTAAGCATGAGTATAGCTGTAGGTCTACAACTTTCAACAAAATCTGTGACAGAAAGGTAACCAGCCTCTATGAAGCAGTTGATTAAGTGGACCTGAGCAGGGTTTAAGTATGGGAGTTACACTAGAATTTTTCCAGTTTAGTGAAAACACCTGCCTAAACAAAAGGCACTGTGAATTTTGTATATGGAATCCTCATAACCTACTTTACATCTTTCTGAGAAGATGAATTTCTTATATATCTGTTTAGGAAACTTCTCACATAAAAATTAATGTTTTCATAAAGAAGCAGATCATGTTCTTTTTAGTCAATAAATTCAGTGAAGAAAAATTATCTGCCAGGGTTTGTGATTCATTAAAACTGATGTTGGTCCAGTAAAAATGCTAACCAATGCCCTTTGGCATTATAATACATTTTTCTGCACTGTAATAAAAACACTTACTGTGGCCTTAAAGTGAAAAAATGTTGGTAAAATGAGGATGGAGAAAGAAGTAGCTGTGATGGGTCTATCACAATAAAATAATAACACAGACCTAGAAACGTCTATTAATGAGACTCTCTGGGTATACCTGACATCAGAGAAAAATCTTAGACTGATACAGCTTGGAATAATCCTTACTCCAATAACCCTCAAGGGAGACTACTAAGATCATCCTACTAGAAACATCTAGATCTGTCATCCCTCATGGAATAACATTCAGGCTCTTCCACTTTTGACATTCCTCAGGTCTTGCTGATCTCATGGGTTACTGTTTAGGTTTTCTGAGTTTGAAAAGTCAAAGGCCTACCGACCATAATTGATATCCAATAAAGAGATGATGAGGGTGTCCTTAAAGTAATGGATGTTGGACATAGATATGAAAGAAAGTGATATCACGAGGGGTATATCTATATGCTCAGTTCATGGACTTACAGACAGAAAGACACAGGTATTGATTGTATGTGTATATATATATATATATATATATATATATATATATATATATATATATATATATATATTTATATATATATATAGAGAGAGAGAGAGTGCTACACAGATTTGTCACCAATTCTACAATGTAGGTAGTTATATTTGGACTTACATTTAAAAACAATGTGCTTACAAGATTAATATTGATAATATTTGGAGGATTTATGTTCATCAATACTAACACTTTTTAGAGGTAGCTCATGAAGCGGTGAAAAAAAGTTACTAAATTAAACATTTAATTTAATGGGATAGTCTCCAGGGATGTGACCCAGATATATGTAGCTATGTGACAATCTCTTCATGAAATATGATATGTGTTCACCCTGACCAACAGAGAGGGGGTAGATTCAACTGTTATTTTTTAAAGCATGCATATATTTCAGCCCACGAAAGTTCCATCCTGTGACTGAGGCTATCTAATGTTATTTTCATCTGCAGACCACTGCAGAGGATAATATTGAGTAAATGGAAGAATATATCCATCCATTTTAAGTATCACTGAGCAGGAGCTGATTGCCCATGATCAGGTTTTGCACTGAAAAGGTGCCATTCTTCAAGGAATGGAAAACACTTTTGTGAATAAGTGGAGCCACATACAACTCTAATATTTAACTGTATGCATTAATATCTAAAAGAATCCATATTGTGTCAAAATAAAATATGCTACGCATTTTCTCCTTTCTGAAAGACTAGCTCATAAGGTACATTTTTTGTTCAATAAAATATCTAAGGCATAATAAAATAACCCTGCAAAATCTAACACTATCCAAATGCTATTACGGAATGTTTTTATTACCCCATTGTTTTCTGTCCACCTATTTAAGGAAAGTCAGGAGCATGGAAAAATATTGAGACTTGATGAAAGTTATGCATCACGCACAAAGAGAAATGTAGGGAAAATAGCATTGTCTTCAATGCACTCATTTGAGTAATATATTTATCTATTTATTTATTTATTTTGTCAGAGTTTTACAAGGATTAATAAAGAAAGGCATATATGTTTAATATGCAATGCATAGTGAAATGCATCTTTTTTTCTTTTTGCTGTAACTTTTTTTTTAAATGTATGAAGGTTTGCAATGATTTCAGTCTCTAAGAAGTTTTAAATATACTTGATATTAATGAATTACACTTTTTTAATCTTTTCTCAGTACTCTTTCACCTATTCGAAGCACATCTTGTGAGTGTAAATTCCAAAGTATCACACTACATCCAAATCCAGCCTTGCTTTACGAAGTCTTCCTGTGTTAATTTTCTATAGTCTCTATACCGCTAAAATCTAGGAGTAGAAATATCTTATTCTTGGACTGGAAAATGTTTACTGCCACAACTAATGCTAACTTTCACCTAGTAACCTCATTCACAGGTAACCTTTTCATTTCATTATCCTAAAGGAACACAACCGCATGCTGTCATACAAAGAATACAATAAACATTAAGAGTTCTTACTATATTAAACTGTTGCTTCCAGAAATATATTGTTGTTGGGGAACTTTAATTCTCCTGGCATTAATTGAACTGCATTTTGTACGAAGTATTTTTATTCATAGGGGTTTATAGACATATTGACACAGCATAAATTCATTAAACCAGTTGAGGAGAAAACATGAGTTAATTAAATTCTTATTAATGTCAGGAAGTAAGTATGCAACATCAATGGTAGTATGACACAAGGAAGATATGTTCATAATTCAATAACCTTTAATCTGAAAGTATATAAATATTCTTAAAGTAATAATTAAAAATATAATTAAGGCAAATTAAATTATATCTTAATCAGGGAAGAGCAAGATAAGGTTAAATGGCATTACAGAAGTAACCAAGGAAATGTAGATTAGACTTACTCTACCCTAGAACTTGATTTAGATAATAACATGGAATCAATGGCAGAGATGAAATGTAACACATTTAAAGAAAATAGATAACTACACTGGTGGATTTCAACGTTAAACTTTAATAATAAATAAAGATCATTCCTCCTTTTCAAGACATACCCCGGGATTCATGAAGCTTGCACCAGGTGTAGGCGTAGCGTCATCATTCTAACACCAAATATGTCCGCCGAGCGATTCGGGTACGAGCTGTTTCCACGTGCACTACCTGCGTACACTACGCCCTCACAACTCCTAAGCCTTGTGTGCTAAATTACCCCATGTGCAGCAGTGTAGCATACAAATGAAAGTATGTAGTGATTCAAGAAGTGGTGCAGGCATAGTGTAAGCATGCAGAAATGTAAACCGTAGAAAATAGTTTACATTTTTGCAAACATAAAATCGGAGCCATGACAGGCGACCAAACACATGTATTATAATGTTAATATATGCCAAAGGCTAAAT
Source organism: Protopterus annectens (assembly GCF_019279795.1). Classification (NCBI taxonomy): domain Eukaryota; kingdom Metazoa; phylum Chordata; order Ceratodontiformes; family Protopteridae; genus Protopterus; species Protopterus annectens. The sequence goes on along the minus strand of NC_056728.1, from coordinate 1,419,117,446 downwards.
ATATAGCCATTGGCATAAAAAAATGTACAAAATATAAAATTAACATTTAATATATATAGTCGCACTATCGTGACGTGGAAGCACAGCGCAGCGGTGCGCAAAGGGGATCGCAAGGAATATATAAAAATATAGAATAAAACCGCAATGAAACACATATCACTATTTCCCCATAATAGTCAATGGCAGTCATGCTACACCATACTCATGGCACAAGGGTTGCTAAGGGGCAGTGACAGTGTTATGCGCAGCAGCTAGGAATTAGCTAGGAATTAGTAGGCAATGCCATGCAAACGAGAGGAGTAACAGTGAATCGCAGATTCCCTGCTGGTGTAAGGATACAACTCACAGTGTAGCATTATAACACTGAGGTGAGCCCTTGAGATAAAGATGACATCAAGAGAGGGGTGTGTCGCCTTTGCTGTAAGCACATTGGAGCATTGCTATACCGGTCTGCCCCTAGCTAGGCAAAGCTGCAGGATAGGGGAGTGTCAAATTGCCCATAGCTATGCTTAGCTGAAAGTACACAAGGTAACTGAGTATGCATGTGAACGGAGATGAGAACACGCATAAACCCGGTAAACGGGTATCCGCGTCGCGCACTGCAGATGAAACAGGAAGGATATAGGAAAGAAATAAGGAAATGCTGCAGCACTGAAATTGTAGTACAAATGACTAATTAACACCTAGGCGCCTACAGTGGGCCATTAACAACAGCTAACAAGGCTGCAAGCAGCTACCTGCAGAACAGGGAAGGGGAGGGGCTGTACTGCAAAGAAAACAGCAATGTGTCAAAGCAGAACAAAGGCGATATGCAGTATATCAGCTACAAGGCACATTTCTCCATGACTGGGTAGGGAAAGTACAAAACAAGAAAGACAGCAGGTGGATGCATTCCTGATAATGGGAGGGGATCCAGATCTAAAAGTGAATAAAAGGGCAACAGATTAATCAAGGCAGGCAAGTAGATCTCCGCAGGAAAGGCCCCACACTTACAGTACTCATTGCAAAACCCATAATTAAGACACGCAGCAGCTGGAATAGTTCATACACACCCACTTACATCAGCAGCATCCATAGCACAATAATATAAAGTGTGAAAGCACCTCACACACATTTGTGTATTCCTATACACTCTATACCAGTGGTGTGTACAGACGGGGAACTTTTATTATGTACATGTTAGGGGCTGCCATAGCTTTGATCCACCAGCATGTGTTGGAGACTGTAGGTGGTGTGGAGGATGATGCACACAACCACTGCAGGCACCAGAGGTGGAGGAGAGTGTTTAGACCCAGGATAACCTACCAGGGGCTACATGATCTGGAGATAGTAGAGCACTACAGGGTGGACAGGGACACCCTACATCAACTTGTGGAGCTGTGCTGGCCACGCTTCAGAGCCAGAACAAACAGAGGGGAACCCATCCCAGTGGATAAGAAGGTATGTGTAAGCCTGAGAATACTTGCTACAGGTACCTTTCAAAAACCAACAGGGGATATCATGGGTATCTCACAGGCATCAGCATCGAGGGTACTACACCAGTTCCTGGATGCCATGTTACCACATGCCAATGAGCACATATACTTCCCCCGAATGCAGGAGTAGTTGGCCAGCAATATGCGTCTCTTCCACCATGTGGCAGAATACCCAGAGGTACTGGGTGCAATAGACTACACGCACATACACATCAAGTCACCACCCAGTGAGCAGGGTAGGCATTACATAAACCGCAGGTGATACCCCTCCATCAACTGCCAGGTCATGTGCAATGCCCAGGGCATTATCATGGATGTGTGTGCTGGCAGCCCTGGAAGCTATCACAACTCCCACATCTGGCATGAATCACAGCTGTATCAGTTATTTGCCAGGGGGACATTCCAAATGGCCACCTGGTGGGGGATGCTGACTATGCACTGGAACTGTGGATGATGACTCCCATCAGAAATGCACACACACCAATGCAGGAATGCCATAATGAAGCACACGCACAAACCAGAATCATCATAGAGCGTGTGTTTGGGATGCTGAAATCATGGTTCCTTTGCTTGGACATATCTGGTGGAGCCTTGCAGTACTCTCCAGGCACATGCCCACATCTTCATAGTGTGTGCCATGCTACACTGGTCCTGCGGAAACAGCTGCAGCAGGAACAGAATTTTGAAGGCCCTCACAGCTCATCACCACTGCCAAGGAAGGGACCCACAGGCACAGAGGTACTCAGACCACAAACACCCTGAGCCAGCCCCAGTAGGCAGATGGAGGCGTGCCCAGTATACCCATGCCTTGGCAAAGAGGGACTGTATAGCACACACTCTGACAGTGTAGGCACCTATGGACTGACACTTTTCTCCACCTGCACACACAGTAAAAATGGATAGCACACACACAAGACTACCTGTAAATTGTCATGTATAGGCAGTCTACTGTGTGCATCCAACATAGGCAGCCCTCAACTATTGCACACACAACAGCCATTGGCACAAGGTAAGTCAACACCTGAACAGTAAATTAAGCTATCAGCATACGCAGATGCTGTATGTATAGATTCATAGGTAGGTACTTGGCCAACTGCCAGAGGCCATTCATTAGGCCAGCCAAAATGTGCCAGCTTTTGCCACCTTATAGATTCATTAATTGTCCCTCTGTGGAGCAGAACCAATGGTGGGATCCCTGGGGTGCATCTACTGTTCCCCATCCACCCTTCAAGGTTTCTCTTGCAGAGTGTTAGTGAGGGGCTCTGTATAATGTAGTTAGGGATGTTGTTCCAAAGTATGAGAAGTGTCTGTGACAGGAAGCTGTCCCTCCAGCATCTTCTGGTTATTGTTGTGGCAAGATCAACTCACTACAGTATGTGGCTCACTGTGACATGGATTCTCATAGGTGGAGCATATCCATCAAGCTTGAGTTCGGCATGGCTGTGTTGGCCAGCGGAGATCATCTCTGGGTAAACAAGATGCCACTGAGTAAAGCAGGAGTTTATTCAGTCTGGCTGCATAGGCCATATGTTGGAGGCCAGTATTCCCCTTGGTGAGCTACATTCGTGGACCCCCCAGCTGTTGGACATGTCCTGTTAGGTACATCCCACATGGGTTATTATAGCCTATGATGGGACTGATGAGTGATGAGTAAAGGGGCACTATAACCCCAGTATGTCTAGATGGGAATCCTTTTGTAGTCAGATGGCCTACTTAGAAGGATATCCTAACTACTGTGGAGATATGATTGTCACAGGGGAGATCACTATCTACCTTAGTCCCCAGATACCCCATTACCTTATCTGTATTAAAGTGGCTGCCACTCATGTGTTAATATGTGGGTGCCAATTCCACAATGGAATGACCATGCAGTTAGTGGCACTTGAATGGAGGCCCTGTTGTTGACACCCTGTGATGTTCCCTGTGAGGCTCCTTGAGGGATGTCCGTGTTAGCTGGACTATCAATCATGGCACCCAGTTTGCAGTCATTGCCAAACATGGTCTGCCGTAGTCCACCTGTGTTAGCCTGTACACCTGAGACATATATGCCAAACAGTAGGGCTCCCAGGACTGAGTCCTGTGGGACACCAGTCGTGACTGTTCAAGAGTTGGACCTGGAGACCGCTAGTTGTACCATGTGGGTTCTGTGTGTAAGCCCATTGGCAACCCAACCTGTGATGTATGGGTGAATGTACAGGCTGGTGTGTTTATCAATAATACCTGAGTGGGGCATGGTGTCAAAAGCCTTGGTGAGGTCCAGGTAGTATGTGTGAACCACCTCCCCTGTCATCTAATGTCTTGGTGACTGTATGTAAGACGTCAAACATGTTCAGTAGACATGAGCTGCACTCAACCAAGCTGACCTGGGTTGGGTAACATGTTCGAAGGTCACCAATGTCATTGTTAATGAGTGCCATGAGGATGCAAACCATACCATTGCAGACAAGGCTAGTCAGGCTTATGGGGTGGTAGTTACCATGGTCAGTTGTGATTTCACCGTGATGGAGTGGAATAACTGTTGCCATGTGCCATTGTATGGGCATGTAGCCTGTGGAGAGGCTGAGGTAGAAATGCTTAATTAGTTGGGGGGCAGGTTGTCTTATACAGTTTGCAAAATGCAGTCTGGGTCAATCTTTGCCTCCATTAGAGCTGTGTTCTGCTGTTAGAGAGGGCCATTTCCACCTGTGTGTCTCTGATGGTTGGACTACTGTACCTTTTCGGTAGTGTTGTGGGCTCTTTAGGGGGTAAAGTATGCACCGAATGTATCTGCAAGGATGTTGGAGATATCAGTAGGGTCAGCATATTTTGTGCTATATTTCACCGGCACAGTGCAAATCTGTGTGTCATCGTGTAGATCCTTGACATAGACAAAGAAGGCTTTGTGGTTATCTTTTAAATCCTTGCATATTCTCCTGCTGATGTTAGCCTTGGATGATGTGATAAGGGACCTACGTATCATACTAATAGTGGTCACAGATGTCTGCCCTTCGTGGGATTTGCTGTGTGTCTGGAACACTGTCCTACATCTGTAGTATAGCCTGTTTTTTGTAGAGGTCCACCAGACCGGTGTCCTTGTCTAGGAGGAGTGAGCCTTGGTTTACCAGTGATGGCACGATCCATACATCCATGTAGGTGCTTATAGACTGCATTTGTAAATCTGTCTGTATCTTGAGCAGAGTTTCCCATTAGCGTGGGGGCTGTGAAACCCCCCACCCCTGTCACTAGTAGTGTAAATTCAGCTGTAGGAAAGGTATACACTGTGGTATCCATGGGTGGGGGAGATGCTAGGGTGTGGAAACAGTGAATAGTTCATGGTCAGATCTAACCAGTGACCGGTTAACCTCCACTGTGGTGCACCTGTTGCCCATGATGGTGATGACCACATCTAGTAGTTTCCACCCCACATTAGGGAGGTTACCACCTGATACAGGGCATATGAGGTGAAAGATGCCAGGAAGTGCTGGTCCTGGAAGTGAGTACTAGAGTACGTTTCCCAGTTAATGGTATGGTAGTTGACATCGACCAATGCCAGGATGTGTGTTAGGACTGTCATGTTCTCCACTGTCTCCAGGTAGGTGGAGTGGAGGTCCTGGGTCATGGAGGGTGATCCGTAGCAGGCCACATTCCACATTGCAGTTGTGGCTGATGTTAGCTGCACATGGATAATCACAGAGGTATCATGTTGCCCCACTAACCTGGAGGTGTAGATATCCCTGATGGATATTGATACAGCCCCTCCATGTCTGTCAGGCCATTTTCTGTGGCTGAAATGTGTGGTATGGGTTGTAGTCTGGTAGTGCTGGTGTGTTTTTAGGAGCCTTAAGACAGATTTCAGTTAATGCACAGATGTTGATGTTGTCCATCCTGAGGAGTGCTGTGAGTGCATGCATGTTGTGATAACAACCCCTGGTGTTGAGTAGTATATACCTCATTGAATCTGCTATTGTGCTGTTTACAGAGCTGGTATTTGCCTTCGAGACTCTCCTAAATAAGGTACCATGGGGGCCCTAATAGCCTTGGCCAGTATTCCAAAGCATAAGGCTGACTCATAGGCCGCTATGGTATCATTGCATGCATGTTCCCCATCTGTGCTTGTTTTTCATCTCCCCTGTAGGTAACCTAGTGGTAAGCAATAGAAAGCATTAAACTTATACAAGTCTTCTAGCTGCCAAGATAGGCTTTTGAAGTGACTAAGTATCAGTGTTCTGTATGTTCTTGCTGTACTCAACTGTTTCCTGACTTCACGGTGAGTTCACACTGTATATTGTGATCTGAAGGTCTGTTTATTCACATATTATGGCTGTGATGGCCTGCACATTAGAGGTTCACAGATAGCCTACTATCTATCTGCCCAAGGGCAATTAGAAGTATAGCAGCAGTGTGTTGGCCTTCCCAGCACCATTGATAAAGTAACTGAGCCTCTGTCAAGCATAGCCAGTGAAGCAGTTCCAGACAGAGTTGCTGGAAGCTGTTGAAGGCTGGGGTTGTGGAGGGTGATAGGGGCACTTAGTGATCTAAAGAGGGCATGTTAATTGTGGCAATTCAACACCATTCAATTCCCCCAACAAGTCTTGCAGCTATCAAACTGGACTGGCTCCCCCACCTTCTGGCTGTATGGCTTTGGGCACATGATCCCAGGGGTGTATAGTCTGTTACCCATTCACACAACAAGGTTTCCCTTGAAGTGTGTCAGTGAGGGGCTATGCCTAATGTAGTTAGGAATGTAATGTATTGTCTCACAGTACATTTGTTATATGTTGTTATTTCAAGAGTACGTGAAGCTCAGTGTGTTTGGGCCTCCCGCCATTTGCTTAGCCTAGCTTACACATAAAAATCATCTAAATAGGAAATAGGCGGAAGCAATGTTAATGTCAACAGTGTAATAGTTACAGCATCTGATTAGTATCTGTGCATTCTAGATATGTCTTTGACAACGTATTGAAAGGCCAGTTAATGAGAGCCTCGAGGCTGAATCCGAGTAATGATGGCTATCGAGAGGAATTAATTAATTTAAGGAGTATGTTTGGTGAGAGGGGATATTCCAGTGTAGCACTTGGCAAGAAAATAAGGGAAGTGGACAATTTGAGATCCACTACTGCCAAACCCTATTTTTCTGAAGATATAGAGAGTGACAATGTTGTAAGGAAAGATACCTTTCAAACACTAAGGGCTCCCATGTTTTATACCGGAGACGCTATACACTTTAGAAGTTTTTTGAATAAACACTGGCAGGTATTGAAGTTAGATCCAGACTTGAGTGCATTGGTGGGAGATGAACCTAATGTTGTATATAAGAATAAACCCAACCTTAGAAATATGCTATGTTATAGGAATATTTTTGATGTAAGGGTTAAATCTAGGAATTTTGATTATAACACTAGACCTTGTGGTGGATGTAATCAATGTGTTGCAATTGATTCTTCCATGACTTTTACCAATCCCCACAATAATTTTGTATATAATTTTAATACAGGGACCAATTGTTTGAGTAGGAATGTTATATATTTAGCTAGATGCCAGGCCTGCACCGCTTATTATATAGGAAAAACCAACAGAATGCTTAGAGAAAGAATCAGGGAGCATTTGTATCATATTAGAATTGGCTCTGACACTAATGCTCTGGCTAAGCATGTTAAGTGCTCTGGACCTGATCATAGTTTTTTGTTTTTAGTGATACAGGAGGTATTTGAGAGTAACAGGGGAGGTGATTTACCCAATTGTACATTGGAACATGAGATGAGATGGATAATTAGATGCAAGGCAGATCGGCCCCCCGGCCTTAATGACAGGGTTAATATTAAACCCATTTTGAGGAAAAGGAAGTGTCATAGGCCGAAGAAGTGATCCTAGGGAGTCACAACAATGGTACACACTTTTTGGTGCCTACCCTGTGATATTTAGACCTCACCCCTTGATGTTTTGTTTGGGTTTGATCTCACATTAGTCTCTTTCATCATGTTTCCATACCTTTGTTTCACATATTTATTTAATCTCTTGAGATGTTTTGCTGTGAGATTTAGTGTAAGGGTGTAGTGTTGTGGTTTTATGATTTTAATCTATGCTGTTCACTTATGTATATTTGGGTCTATTTATATATCACTCACTAGTGCAATGCATATGTGCCCCTTCCCTTGCTCTAGTCCATTTTTACTACACTTTTTAATTTTACAACCTATACATATAGAATGTATTGTAGTGTCTTGTGTTTTAGTCTATTTATACTACATTTTTTAATTTTATAACTTATATACATAGAATGTATTGCAATGTCTTGAGCGTTGTGTTATACACAAGCACAGCTATTATCCGTACTGGTTTTAAGTGTTGTATTTATTCTTTGAAATAAGTTTTATGATCTATGAATGTATAAGTATGTTTGTTTTTAAATATGTTTACGTAGTGATGCCATCCAATCAGATTATGGTTGTTAGTATATATACCATTGCTTTTTAGATGTATTTGAACGTCTGATGAAGCCTCTTGGGTGAAAGCACTAACGTATATGCATTAAATATATATCTGTTCTGCTACGCAGTGTCCGTTTTTACTACTGAGTAGTTGTTTCTACAATTGGATGTGGAGGAACTGTTCTGTTTCAATTTCAGTTGTATATTGTGGATATTCCGCTCTTTAACCCTGTATCTTTTGGTTTATATTGCCGATCTGAAGGTCTGTTTATTCACATATTATGGCTGTGATGGCCTGCACATTAGAGGTTCACAGATAGCCTGCTATCTATCTGCCCAAGGGCAATTAGAAGTATAGCAGCAGTGTGTTGGCCTTCCCAGCACCATTGATAAAGTAACTGAGCCTCTGTCAAGCATAGCCAGTGAAGCAGTTCCAGACAGAGTTGCTGGAAGCTGTTGAAGGCTGGGGTTGTGGAGGGTGATAGGGGCACTTAGTGATCTAAAGAGGGCATGTTAATTGTGGCAATTCAACACCATTCAATTCCCCCAACAAGTCTTGCAGCTATCAAACTGGACTGGCTCCCCCACCTTCTGGCTGTATGGCTTTGGGCACATGATCCCAGGGGTGTATAGTCTGTTACCCATTCACACAACAAGGTTTCCCTTGAAATGTGTCAGTGAGGGGCTATGCCTAATGTAGTTAGGAATGTAATGTATTGTCTCACAGTACATTTGTTATATGTTGTTATTTCAAGAGTACGTGAAGCTCAGTGTGTTTGGGCCTCCCGCCATTTGCTTAGCCTAGCTTACACATAAAAATCATCTAAATAGGAAATAGGCGGAAGCAATGTTAATGTCAACAGTGTAATAGTTACAGCATCTGATTAGTATCTGTGCATTCGAGGTTACAATCCCAATAAAGGCAAGGATGTTTATCATGTGCAAAAGTATGCCTTAACCACAGCTTGCATATATATAGGTAGTAATTGTCTGTATAATAAACATTCGAATCACCCATATAAACCCATGTGTGCAAGAGAGTACAGTCAACAGAGAATGTAATGTCATGTCAGCACATAGTGAGATGTTACGTCACTGACAGGTATATATCTGGAGTAGTTAGCGGATGTGGCCGTGTTTGCGCGCACAGGTTATACATCTCGTTTGTTTAACTGTGTTTAACTGCTGCTATAATGTCACACAAACACTTTTAAATATGCTTACAACTGCTTAAATAAGCCTTATCCTGCAGTAAAAAGCATTCTTAAAGCATCACAAGTGTTGAACCCTGGACCATGCACACTATAGTCATGGGGCATACCACTAAGCCATCCAAGGTGTACACATGTTTCATGGTCCTGAGACTACACCTTATACCATATGCATTTCACTGTAATGATCACAAATGGGACAGTGACTTTGTGTGCATATGTACAGCACATTGTAATGTACTGTAGTTTGTGAACCAACACATTCCAGTCTACAGATGTATTACTGTTACAAACTAATACGAAATATATATTTATATATATATATATATATATATATATATATATATATATATATATATATCAGTGATGTCTATGTGTGTGTGTGTGTGTGTGTGTGTGTGTGTGTGTGTGTGTGTGTGTGTGCAGACATATATATATATATATATATATATATATATATATATATATATATATATATATATATATAAAAAAAACAGTTCCATCAGTAGCCATATATATAAGCATCTATGAACACACTTCTTGACACAGAATCACTCCAAAGGAATTGGAGTGTACACAAAACACATGCAGCTGTGGTATTATAAAAATTAATATTAACCTAATTCACCATAGAAGGGTTGGTTGTTGTGTATGTGAAGATTGGGGTGGGAAGGAATGATGGGTAATGCAATCATACATCAAGGAGGCCCTGGGTCGGATGTCCAATAAGTGAACTGGAGGGGCATACATGGAGTATGCAGACAATATAAAAAGGACACAAAGCAAGAACCTTACTCATTCATAATACACCCTGTCATGTCACATTGCAACACCTACTTTCACAAACATATGAACATTAACATGTATCTGACATATGTATACCAACCGACTGTCACATTTGTTTTCAGTAGTGAGGAATGTCTGTAGTATAATGTATATTCTAAACACTATAACATTCATACATATCTCAGATGCCTTAGTAGTAAAGTCAGTGACTGTGGTGTTCATGGTCCCTGGTTCAAGACCTGCAAGGGCTGTTTGGTTATTTTGAGGGCCAGAATAAGGGCTTTGGGACGCAGGTGGATTAAAGCACTCATAAGGAGGTGTAAGCGGGTTTCCACGTGTTTGCGCGACAGTAAGCGGCACTGAAACACGGTAAACGGAGAATCGCTTCACATGTTTGACCTTTGCTTAACATCGTGCAGACCACGGGCAAACCTGCTCACAACCACGTAAATGTGTGTTATTCACACTTTCCCTACCAGTGCCTACTCTGAAAGGTAAAATAATAACACCTTCCAGGAGTAGAACCTGCAACCATGTACTCCATCCTCAGTGTAATCTAACACTAAGCTACCTGGGATGTGCCTGTCACAGTTGTGTATGCAGACTGGTTAAAACACAAAAGGGAGGAATGTGTTGAAATAGGACAACCCTCAATGTACCCAATTAAAGGTGTATGCTGATATATATATATATATATATATATATATATATATATATATATATATATATATCTATATACACACATATATATATATATATATATATATATATATATATATAGATATATATATATATGTAAATATATATATATATATATATATATATATATATAGAGAGAGATAGAGACATGTTGAGATATACAGGACTACATACATATGTAGATATATAGATAGGTTAAAAACATCTACACACCTATGGAGGTACAGATAAACATATGCAATAATGTATATATCTATATACATATACGTATATATATATATATATATATATATATATATATATATATATATATATATGTATATATATATATATATATATATATATATATATATATATACATACACACATACATACATGTCTGTAGACAGCATCCGAAGTGGTCATATCTGAGTATAACATGGACCATAGCAATCACACATTCTGCCCCCCCAAACAATATGAACATAACATATGAAGAGTATATGCTAATACACTATTACAAATATGTTCTATGGATACAGTCACCAACACAACTGCAATGACTGCAAATATCAATGACAGAATTACACAGACAGCTTTCATTTTGCAAATCTTTATTACATTCCGATGTACTGCAAAAAGGATTCAAGGACTAACAGTACCTGCATGCTATACAGGAAGCATTTAATAGTGCCTTAATGAATCAGCCTGCAATTACCATAGTATTTGTCCACTAAGGGATAGTTGTTCACATAGGGAAAGAACACCCACACACATATAGATGTTGTATAAAAGGGGTTCCTACACACCTGCATGTGCTATGTACACCCACCAACATCTACCCCACAACCAAAATAATTACATCAATACATACTGTCATACCATAACCAATTATGCAACTACTATATAACATCTGCTGAAACCTTAACATACCTGGACACAGACACACTAACATGGCCCTATGTGAAATAGTTGCAGTTATACAATTGAACAGCTGCTGGTGTAATAGGATTTGTATGAACTAATTCCATTTCAGAGGGTTGAAAGGTATGTACACCAGGAAGTTTTACCAAGTACTGATTATTAGCACAGTATGATACACAGTAACCCCAAACTAAATATGTCTGGTAAGCACACTGTAAACCCCCTAACATTATATGCATAGCTATGCAGCCTTGAGCTGGTCAAACAACCTGCCCAGACTGAAACATATGCAGAAGTATTAGTACAGACAAACCCTGCACAAGTAGCAATATTCAGAAATATAACAGCAGTACTCACATTTAGACCAACTCCTCTAGGCATTCACATAATATATTACTGTTAGTCTCCATACAACTGTTGCAATAGATTCCAAACAAAACTTCCACGTTGTCTTCCTCACAAGTAAGGCAAAGGGACAACACTCAAGTGGAGTACTCAGTTATACTCCACTGTAGCCATGATATTGGCTAAGGCAGTAGCAGCGCAGTTGATGTGCATGTAATTAGCTACTTAGGAACACCAATTGGCCATCGGGATAGAACTTGTTACTGATCTGTAACTGTAAAAGGTTGCCTTGTCACACATTCAAACCATCTGTATCTACCTGTGGGACAGTACAAAACGCTGAAAGACGAACTAAAAACGAGTATTACACTAGTTAATAACACCTACGATTACTAAGATGGTATGTATAACATGTAGTATGTCTGTGTATGTAGTACCTGTACTGTAAGAATTACAGTGTAATCAATGCATATAGTGGAAATAGCTATCTTGTAGTGATGTATTGCTGAGCAGTAGTAATGCTTCTAGTATTCTATGTGTGTACTGCTGTAGGTCACACGGCACACTCTGCATACACCACAAGGGATGATATGGGCTTGGAACCCACCAATTTGCTTCCAGCAACTATCAGTGTCAGGACTGGTCCAACAAGTATGTGCTATAACGGGATAGTATATACATCTCTATATTGTAACAGTCAACATATGTATGGGTGTATAAGTAAGATGAACATGTTAAAGGTGGGCTTACTGTGCAAATATGGTATGCATTGTGGGATATTGTGCCAATAACTGTGTAATGTACAGTATTCTAGGCAGATATGCATTTTATTCTACATAGCAGTTCTGTTATGCTATGCAAACATTAGTTATGTCTATTGGCAATTACAATACTGAATGGCAGGATACATAGCATTAGTATTCATCTGACAGGTTAGCAGCATGATAGCAAAGATAATTGGAAGAGCCATGTAACTATTCGTGCACATAACACATGTAATATCCACCTCTCTACTATCGTTTGCAAGCAATAACAGCTGTGCATGTGTACATATTATGCAAATGTGTAGTGACCCTTATTACAGGGCTGGGCCAAATGGCAATGTGCACACCCACACAGAGTGGATATTGAGAGTACAGACACACTGGTTGAACTACCAGGTTTGTGTAGCCCAGCCTCTCATTGCCAACCTAACAGCCACCTGCACATACTGTATGCAAGGTAGTGCATGCACTGGTAATGAAAAAGGTTGCATATCATCTTTAACTCCAGTGTAACATCTGCAGTAGGAGTGTAAGATGTAGGAGACAGCTGCCCATGTGTAATAGCTGCATCATAGGTGATGGCTCACACTATCTGATTATATCCTGATCATGTTGATAGTGGCATCAGAGCCTATTGATACATGACTCTGTTTGGAGAGTGGGTATCTGTGCCCAACAGAGCTCATGGTCTTGGTGGATATGTGAGTATATACCCATTAGAGGAAACAGATCTGTAGACACTTGCATCATCTGTAATCAACTAACAGGATGTGATGTTCTCCTCAGAGGAGGATTGCTGCTAAAGGTAGCTACAATGTTTCCTTAATAGTCAGTGTTGTCACGTCCATAACACAAATACTTACATGTGAGCATCACTGTCTAAAACATCTTCATAGGCAATACGTAAACTAAATACAGTACTTAGTACTTGTAGTACTGTCTGCTCATACAGGCATGTCCACTAGTCAGCTACTAGTGTTTCCTAATGTCAGCTTTGTGTATGTGGCCAATCCTGGTTGAATGTAATCTCTATGCCATGTACACTGCCAGACCCACCTAACACCATGCCCTACACATTATTCGGGATGCAGCTACAGGGGTAAGCTGGAAGGCAGCCCATTCTACAGCCATGACTGGACTGGACAGTCATGAGGTGTAGGTTAACACATGCAGCTCATCAACACAACCAACACATACCCTTACCAGAACACAGTAAGGACACCCATACACACTACCAGAAATCACACACATTCACAGATGTGTCTAAGTATCTGGCCAAACAAGTGACCCCCCCACCCAAGTAGGAAGAGGCAGACACCAAAATACACAAACTATATGACTTAGTTTGCATAATTGTGCCACACCTCTGAACACATGACTGGAAACATGCCCAACAGTACTCATTTGTGAATGCAAACTCTAGCACTATGTTACACACCGACCTTTATAAAGGCATACATACTGTCAGCTGCCTGTCTGCCATGATTAGCCACATACCCATACACTCAGACTACCTTTTGAACTATACACATGGCTCTGGCATATTTCATGTTGTTGTGTAGGACCTGTGATGCAGTAGGCTGGACTGCATGGAAACACTAGTAGGAACTGTCAGGTCTTGTAGCCTATGCAGGTATGTCCCAAGGCCTGGGTAGCATTCTGTCACTGGCCAGAATGATACTGCAGTACAGGGAAAAAAGGATTGTATCCCACAATTGTGCATGTCACAGGGTATCCAGTATCTGACATCCTGGGATAACATGGTTGACAGAACATGATGCTTTGCCAGACAGGGCCTGCACCTGTCACCCCTGGGAATTTGGATACTGTCTAGGGTTCATGTTTCCCCTATAGTGCCTTCATCATGCACAGTTCAAGTGAAGATCCACTGCTGTTACAGGGACAGCCAAGCAATAAACTGCAGGTCTTGCTACACAATGATACATGTCAGAAACACTATATGGACATACATATGTCAATCCCTAACATGGAGAACATATCTGTGCAGTGGCTGAGACATGTTTCAACACTCTGGAGAGCACACCTGCATGACCATGTTATAACTCATGCCTCACCTCTTGCCCATTATCCTTTATTGGAACACACAGGCCACAGGTGTGTCCATATTCCTGAAGGATATATAGACCCCCACACTAATTGCATTTGCATAACATCAGATGCATTATGCTGAGCAACTACCTTTGTGCCACAGTGGAATTCAAAATGCACCTTGAGACAGATCACCCACCAGGCCACGGACTTCCCAACTCTCATAATGTGCTGTAATGGGGAAGATTAGTTCTGAGACAGAACCATAATATTGGCTACTCTCAACTATTCCATTATGAACTGGGAAGACTCCTCATGTACCAACACCTGTGCTCAATGCATGTTAGATTCCATCGACCCCACTGAACTGGATCACAGTAGTCACACAAACAGGGCTAACAGTATGCTACACGTAGTTAGTCTCCAATGCCAATGTTATGCTTCCTAAGAGAAGTGGTGAGTGCCATGGCACCCATGCAGCTGGACAATGCATGTGCAAATGCTGAATCCTACAAAAATGAACCTTAAGCAGTCATATATGTGCAGTGATTGTGCCATTGAAACAGAACCAGGAGTCCACCCAACACAAACAAGTAGGCAAACTGGTGGTACCATGCTTTAAACTGTATCACAGAAAGTAGTAACTGTTGCAAGAGTGAACACACATGAGTGTAGGTGATCCCTGGTCAGCCTCAGTAAGATGCAGATACACCATATAAAACTATGCAAAGCTACTGTGAAACTAATCAGCCACATATTATGAGGCCAAGCACAGAGCATTCTATAGCTGTGTCATTAATCGTAACGGCAATGACAAGACCTGCCATGCTGCACAGCACTATGACATGGGAAGTACTGCACCTACAGAACTAGCACTCGTTCATCCAGATAGGGTCTTGGAGAACCTAAACCCACTCCCACCCCCACCCCCAACAGGTACAATTAATAATATATCCATGTACACTACAGGGGCCCTGTACTAACGACTATGCAGGTACAAGCTGCACTCTCTAATGCCATAAATAAAGCTTTCATATGATCTGTCAACATCCCAGAGTGTATCCTACACAAATGTAAGAACATTCAGCTATCCACATACACATCATGTTCAATCATAGCTCCATGTCAGGCTGTGTACACACAGAATGGTGCACAGCAAAAGTTATCACACCCCACAAAGGGGGAGGCACCATTGATAATGGGACATAGTGCACAACTACCCTGCTGAGTTGGGTCTGTACTGCCATGAACCATGGTCAACGTAATTGATGTACTCGGTACAGATGTAGATGACAGTAGGGTTGATTCACACTGCATATCATGACCTTGTCAGGTTGTAGGACATCATCACCCATACTGTGTTCCAGCTACACTCAGTAAACTTGGTGTATATTCCTATGCCACAGGAGTGGTTGGCAACTGGACTGCTGGCAGAACCCACACTACAGAAGATGTCTGATGAATACACGCACATCAAACCAGTGCCAGCCACAGTAATACAGGGGTCATTCCTGGTACTCCCCCTCTTTTTTATCTATACCACATAGACTAACACACACGGCATCAGCCTATTGATGTTTGCAAATGACTATGAACTAAGAGCAATAGTTAACTCATTGTGGGCTGCGTTCAACATACAGAAGGGCCTTAGTGTATCAGATGTGTGGTGTGTGATGTATTGCCACAATGTGACAGCTAAGTATTGCATTGTCATCCCCTATGTTACAAACCCTGTACTCATTAACTACCACCTAGGCAGCAGTCAACATAATGGCCACAGTGTGTATGAAATGCAGCAGGACAGTACTTCCCTTTGATAGTTACATCACCACACAAGACAGGTAGTCATATGTGGCACCCCTAATCATGACAGTGTGCCATCCAGGAATATAGAGATAACTGCTCAGCCATACTCAACACCCATGTGACCCATAATGTATCACATATTTCCTTTAAAGATTATTGCCCATGTGTAGATGGCCTACAGTGCACTTCACAATCCCTAGCTGCACTATGTAGCATGCAGCCTACCCTGAATAAAGCCATGTCCAACCCAGAGGTGTTGGACATACTACACTTAACACATCCTGATCCCAAATAAACACCTATGTCATGGACATCCAACTTTCTAGTACAAGGAACACAACATGCCTGACAGATCAACAAATAAAACAAATATCAGCACAAACTTGAAAACCAGTAGAACCAGCACTCGGACACCAGCCACAAGTCAAGAAAAATTAAATTATTTCTGGTTAAGCACTTTCTTCCCTTGGTAGGGACTTCTTCAGAACAATTGATGACAAGAAAACCTCTGCCCATATATACCCATGGTATAAATTAATGATGTCATATAATTTATTGATTGAAGAACAGTTTGTTAAAGTAATAGTTGCACCATAACCTTACCTGCAATAACATCAACAAAAGCAATACCACCATATATGTTTAAAATACGAATATAACCTGTAGCCTGTATCTTGAAATTAAAGCAAATTGTGGGGTAAATGGGCATGTTTGCAACGTTGATTGTTGTCATATTGTTTGGTAATTTGTATGTAGTTTTTACATTTTAATACACTAAGTTTTGATGTAATTTAGTAAGCAGATATATTAATTATTTTAACTATTAAATATAATTTTTTAAAGTTATATATTTTTTAAAATATATTTTAAACATATATGGTGGTATTGTTGTTGCCAGTGAGCATGCCCACTGTAACCCTGTAAAGTAATAGTAGTCGTCCATTCCACGGATGGCCATACTCCAATTCAGGTTCCTGTTGTGCTACAACTATACCTCTTAGGCCTACCTGTGGATGATGTGTCTTGTCTGTGCATACAGGTTGTAATGGACACCTACTTTAAACACACAGGTCTACAGCTTTGTACTTCATGACTGTCAGTCTCCTTGTTGTTGTCCTCAATTGTAGAAGGGCAGTCTGACTACCTTGGAATGTGTAATTTCTGTGACATGTCTCATAACTGCATCGTACTGTAATAGTGAATTTAGATAAGCAGGAGTTCTGATCCTACCACTGGCAACTGTTTGTGCGTGTGACAGCAAATGCCTGGGTGTGTGTGTATCAGTAAATGGCTGAGTGTGTCTGTGTGTGTCTCAGCAAATGGCTGAGTGTATTTGTGTCTCCATCCTGTAATAGCAGCAGGTTTTGCTGCATTCCAAAGTGATACCTCATTTTGCACTGGCCTTTATCCTTGTCAACCACTAAACCTCTCTATTCCCCCCTCCCCACTGCAAGTAATCGGTCCTGTGATGTCACCCAGCTCAGACGTGGAATCAGTAAGTGCAATTGTATATGTTCTGTTCTGTGGCACATACCCCAACTGCATACCACTGTACTAGTTACCTTTACATAGGCAAGACGTGTATGCACAATACTGGCAAATGTGCGCATATTTGTGTGCGTGTGTCTACCCTGTAGCCAGGCATACACATGTATAATGTCTTTTAGCATGCCATGGTAGCCATCTGTGGTGACCGGTATCTACAAAGTATTACATAGTTAGGAATGGTAAATAATATAAGAAAAAAGTGACTTGTTTGTTTGTCTAACAATAAACCTTTGGACTACAAGTTTATCTGGTCTCGGACCCTCATTTGGTCTCTCCAGTGATTATTTGTTTTGGTTCAGTGGTAAAGAATTCACAGTCAAGCAAAACTACAGTTGGGTATGTTATTTTCCTGTGCCACTGTCGAGCAGTGACACAGATGTGTTGCCAGGGTGTAGGTCAATACCCATCATTCCCCACCATAACTCCACAATCCCTGGGGTAGATTACATTAGCCATCATTCCCCACCCCAAACTCTACATGCACAACAGCCATCCCTCCTCTGGTGAACTGCTTATGATTTAAATGTTGTAACACAGGAGATGCCTCTGTTTTGTGTACGTCAGTTCCTTTGGAACCCTTCTGTGTCACAAAGGGTGTTCAGAAGTATATATATAAATATATATATATATATATATATATATATATATATATATATATATATGGCTATGGCTGTGTATATATATATGTATATATATATATATATATATATATATATATATATATATATATATATATATGTGTGTGTGTGTGTGTGTGTGTGTGTGTGTGTGTTTGCGTGTGTACACATCCCGTAGGTGCATCTATATATATATATATATATATATATATATATATATATATATATATATATATATGTAGTTATGGCAGTTGTACAGATGTAGACTTCTCTTTGTTGTTTCACAGAGTATAGTACATTCAAGGGTACTGTACATATGTACACAAAGGGACTGCCCCATTTGTTTTCAGTACTGTGGAATACCTGTAGTAGAATGTGCATTATAGACTCCATGCAACATGTGTACAACCCAGATGGCTTAGTGGAACGTCCAGTGACCTCAGTGTGCATGGTCTAGTGTTCAAGACTTGCAAGCCTTGTTGATACTGTCAATTAGGACTACATAAGACAGTTGTAAGCAGGTGTAAATGTGTTTTCGTGACAGTAAGCAGCAGATACATGCAGGTAATAGACATGTACAACCAGCAGTACACTTGGAATGCCCTTCTTTGGCAATCCTGCTGATGTCACCCACCTACGAATACACCTCTGGGACTGCTGTAGCCCAGTAATCTCCATGACACGTGCTGTAACTGCGTAATGTTGTAGTGTTTTAAACTAGTTTGGTAGGTGATCTAATTCCAGACAGGTCAACTATGTGTGTGTTTGTGTTTGTCTGTGTGTGAAAGAAATGATGCTTTTAGAGTATGTACACTCTTTACAACCCACATGGTCACCTTTGGCAATCATGCTGATGTCACCCACCTGGAAATACACCTCTGGACTGCTGTAACCCAATATTCTCCGTAGTTCGTGCTATAACTGCGTATTGCTGTAGTGTGATAAACTAGTTAGGTAAGGGTTCTATTCCAAGAGAGACCAACTGTGTGTATCTCTGTCTGACTAAGACAAGAACAATGCTTTTTAGAGAATGCACACTCTGTACAATTCACATGACCACCTTTGGCAATCCAGCTGATTTCAACCACCTAGGAATACACCTCTAGGACTGCTGTATCCCAGTATTCTCTGTAGCGCGTGCTGTAACTGTGTATTATTATAGTGTGATACACTACTTAGGTAGAGGTTCTATTCCAAGACATGGTAGGTATATGTGTGTGTTTGACTGTCAGAGAATGTGTGGAGGTGGCTGTGAGTGTCTAACCATTGCACATGTTGGGGAGTGGATTTTGTAGTTTTCCTATACGGTGTCCATCTTATATGTCAAAATGTCCACCTCACGAGGAGTACAGATGTCAGTCAGCCACAGGACTGTGTTGGCAAGACATACCCCTACATCTGGCAAAAGGCCTGGTGAACAAAGTATGCAACCCTACTATTACCCGGAATAGGTCCTGAACCCATTTGTCATACACAAACACACTTGCCTAGAATATCCCGCTATGTTGCTAGTACCCTGCACATTGATGACAGATTGTAGGCATGGTGGGATTGCAGTGGGCTGCAGAGGGCATGGCACCCTGTACAGCAGTACAATAGGCACATAATTGTGGACAATGTGCCTTCACTGTGTTCCCCGCTGGATGCCTGCAACATATGTGGTGCCATCAAATGTGATCCACAGAGGCCATACAATGCCTTACACATGTGCCCTGTATGGACCAATGCCACTGACATCAGGGAATACCTGTATCATGCTATCAATGCAGGTGCAGGGTCAACCTGCTGACTATAAGCAGGTTCTGCCACACCAGGCCAGTACTGGCATAGCAGAGGATAACAGTCTGTGTACAACATGTGCCAGCAAAACCAGGTACACCTGTACATGTCACTGTACATTATTGTGGGACATACGCATCCCAGGCAATGTCCATGTCAAGGGCTATCAAACACAGACATGGCATGCATTGCAAAGCTATGGCCATGCACAATGGTAACCAGGATGTCAGGCCAGTTCATACAATACCCATCTGTGTGGGATATTGCAGACACTACACCCCTGTACCACACTGCACACCATTGTCAGGTGGCATGATGCCAAGGATTACCTCTCACCCAGCCTTGTACATCCATCTTGCACAGACAACCACTACACACCCATGAAACAATGCACACATGCATGTCAGTACTGGCACATTGTGGCTGCATGTGGGGTATGATGCTCCCAACCACAGTCATTCCCAGTATAACTCCCATTGGCATACCAGCAGATGTCAAACATGTTCACATGCTCTAGCCCATAGAACCTCCAGATATCCCCTGTGGTGCATGTAGTACTTGTGCATTACTGCAGTAGCGTAAACTAAGTAGTTTGGAAGTGTATTTGTGGGCCTGGAAAAGAGTGTCAATGTCAGTCCATTAGAGAGTGTGGTTGTGTTGACAATGACATCTGTTCATGTGGAGAGCCATGTGTGCTACACCTAATGTAGGTCACTCACCAACACACATATATGTTCTTACAGCACACCAGCATGTCAGCTTTGTGGCACATGGAGTAACTGCATGCACTTGTAATAATAATGACTGGTCAGTCAGGGGTTTGACCCCTGTACTGGTAGGTGTGTGACAGACAATGCTTAGGTTTTAGTCTCCAAGCCCTTCTCTGATGTACTTTGACTCTGTCTGTCCCTCCCACACACTCTCTGGTGGATTGGGAGGTGTACACCTGCTCAGCAGCAGCTTGTGTATTGTAAGTGATGGTTATGATCAGGTGATGGCCTCTGCACCTATTGCAGTCCTCCTCTAGCTGATTGCATGTGGAACAGCTGTGATGATGTCCCCATAGCCATTCGCATGAAAAACACAATACAATATCTAGGAACATCATGGTGGTGTTTGCCAATGACAGTCACTGTGAGTGGTACCTGGATCTGGTGTTTTATAAACGGCATCACAGATGATATCTGGATGCTCCTCAAACAACATACACAATGGGAAATAGCCTAAAGACAGGAGGGTGATGTGCCAGACATGACTACAGCATGTAAGTGTAGCTATGCTTCATTGAGACTACTGCCTGTTTAACACGTTGTGTGTGGTAATGGCTATTCTGCATGTTTTAAAACTGACAAGACAGTGCTCTGTTTGTGAGGGACCCCCATCTGTAGGGCCATCTGTGGACTGGTCAGTGTTTGGAACCATTTGTTTCCTGTGTTACTCACTAAACACACATCTGTGAAGAGCAGGAGCATAGTGTGAGGATTGCAGCCAATACATGGTGATAGTGATGAGTTACTGCCATCGCATCCCTGACTGGACATATGTCACATGAACCACTGGTATGACAGACACTGTCTGGGATTCTCAGTGACATGCCAATAATGGGCCACTGCTCATAGCTGCAGTCACAAGTCTTATACAGATGGCATGCAGTATATATACATGTGTTGTGCTCCCTCTGCAAATGTATGCCATCTGTTGTGTTGGGTTGATGGTCATATCTATACATGCCGTTGTAAGTAATCCTGAATGTTGTTGACTATTACTAAGCCATATCTTTATTTAAACTGCAACACCATAGGCTGTATGGGTTTGGAGGTCCCAGCAGAACCTCCTGTGCCACTTCAGCTGGCCATGGCACCAAGCACCAGCACATCTGGGGCCCAGCCTTGGACCTCCACCTCTGTTGGCTCTGCACCACCTTCTGGTTGTGTTGCCACTGAGGATGGGGCTTGTCACCCCAGGAGCAGGTCCAGAAAGGAACATGTCCGCTGTCGTACAGTCCCGGATGTGGTACGTAGGGGGCTCAATAAGGGGTTTTAAGGCCAGATACACCAGCTCAAGGGCAAAGTGTCACATTTACAGGGTGAGGCTGCCCCTCCTAGACATCCCCCAGCACTGCCACCTTTGCAGCTGTTTTGGTGCAGTGTTGGCTGCCCATGGCTGGGGACCTCCATCCCACTGTTTCCATCTGGGGGCTCATGGGATTGTGAATGCCAAACACCCCTCCCCATCTGAGGTGTATCCCCCCACATGTGTCATAAACCGACCCTGTATGCTGTCTTGTCTGACATCCTACCCTACCTATCCTCCACGAGCATACCTACTCTCCTTCCCCCACATCCCACTCTCACCCTACGGAAACAAAAGTCCAATAAGTTCCTAGAACAACATTTGCCCCATACATAGCTGTCCTTTTCACACACGTGTCCACTGGACACATGTAACCCTTTTTGTATGCATCACAACATACTCCAGTTGTCCTCACCCCTGTCTCTCAGGCACATGATCCTAGTATGTACATGACTCCTAAATGTTCCAGGCACACATGATGCGGATGACCCCATTGTACACACAACACTACCGGTCCCTCTATGGTTACCCCATTTTCCTTTATCATGATGATTATGTCACACACAGTACCTTGCAAGAGTACTGTTCTCACATAATGATTGGACAGAAACTGTTGTGTTAATGTAAATAAAATCCACAGAGTGATGTATTTGGCCAATGTACAAATGTTTGCGTGTATTAATGACACATGTCTGTTTGAGGGAGTCATGATATTACATAGGACAACACTACTACATAATACAGGCATTGCTGTTTTTTCCCTTTTCATTCTTTGTAATGCTTTGTTGTCACATGGGATGTTCCTGATATATCTATATATATGTATGTATCTATATGCTGGACATAAACACTCACACATACATCTACATGATGGAATACATTCCATATACTGTTGAATGACTGCGCTGGATGATATGTTTGTGATAAGGTCCAATGTCTGCATATCTGCCCTGGCTTAGTGGTAAATCACAATAGCTGTGTGTGCAGGGTCCTGGTTTTGAGCCTTTCAGAGGCCGTTTATTTTGTTGCAGGGCAGAACAAGGCCACTGGATACGGAGTGATTAAGGCACATTAAAGCAGTTGTGAGCAGGTGTGCATGGGTTTGCATGGTGCTAAGCAATGCTAATCTCTGGTTACAGTTTCTTACACTCAGTTAGCCTCTACATTGCTTTACCAGTGTAATACTCGCATACTGGTGACCAAACAGGCTTACACCCTCTTGCTCCCACACAAGTTTGTTTGTATCTGACACTCAAACCCCTGGGTGGAAGTGAGGACTACGATATTACCTTGTGATGCCTATTGCATCAGATTACATGCCTACAGTATTGGCAATGACTGCCCATTAGGCGACAGCATGCCGTTCGACTGTACGGAATCCGCAGCCTGTTCAGAGTTTGATTCCTGTTATTGGTGTGTTCTTCTTACAATCTGCACCCATCTGGCTAATACATGGGAATTGGCTAAGAAACGGGAACTGACACTCTTCAATACAAACAAGTACTTGGATTTTGGAACTCACATCCTTCAGTTGAATCATGCTACTGCATACCTAATATCCTATCATCTTTCAAAGGTTGCCAGTGGAATATGTGCTTTCTGTCCCTATCAGACCTCTCATACGATTGGGGAAAAATATAAACTGAATCAGGGACATGGCATAACAACATCAGGGTCACATTAAAATTATTGGTGCTATTAACCTGACACATTGACAGACTCAGAACATATGAATTCATACACATTTTCTGAGGTAAATGATGTTTATTACTCTTAATTGTTGTCGTTATTCATTATGTGTAATTCACCACCTTTCCTCCAAATGTCACTAGTTTTAGGAGGGTTTAAGTGGGACAGAGTTAGAAACTGAGTCAAAATCAGGGATGTCCCTGGAAATCAGGGACAGTTCAGAGGTATGGTCCTTATTTGTTCCCCCAATAGTTTATGGCCTGTCCAGTGGATGTGCTCTTAGGGGTTGAGAGGTATGAGTGCCAGCTATACCCATTTCAGAATATTACTTACATCCTTGGGGCAGTCCTAATATGACTGCGACAGCCAACACCTGCACGCCTAGGCCCATAATTGCATACCCATAGTTCCCCCACCTGCCACTCCTCTACAGCACTCATCCTTACTGTGGGTGCAGGTGGGGTATAAACACACCACTACACACTGCCCACTCTCCCCGTGTCGGGACACATGTTGTACGTTGTGTCAACCCATGGGTTATCAGGCTTGCACAACTTACTGGTCCATGTACATCTACAACCTGGTTTGATAAGTCATTACCGGGACTGCCTCCAATCATTAATTTTTGGTGTCCCACAAGGGACATCGATGTATGTTTTTCAAGATTAGACCTGGCAGGTCTGTCCTACTGGTAGTATCCTGCTGGTGGTCTGGGAAGCAGTGGTGTGTTTACCTTTATTGTGTGTCTGTATGCCTCACCGGCCTAGCTGGTGGGGTGGGAGGGTTGATGCTACATGTTACACGTTTGTTTATTGGACCTCTCACCCCCATATGCACGGCCTGTGAACATATGTTACTCGTAACTGCTGTATCATATCCTAGCTATATACATGTGTATATTTGCATAGGTTCATAGGTTCATAGGTTCATAGGTAGGTACTAGGCTATTGGCCCAAGGGCCTACGTAAGCCTAGCCAACAAAGTTTCCTGGCTTATGCCACCCAAGAAAGTTGTTTCCTGTGCCACTGTTGAGCAGAGACACAGACGTGATCCCTGGGTTGTATTTCCTATTTCCCATCCACTCATCAAGAATTTTCTTGAAGAGTGCTAATGAAGAACTTTGCTTGACATAGATGGGTAGGCTGTTCTAGAGTATGGGAAGTCTCTGGGACAGGAATCTATCCCTCCAGCATGTCCTGTTTATTGTGGTGACATGGTTTAGGTCCCTAGAGCATGTAGCACTGAGGGAATGGGATTTCTTTAGGTGTAGCATGTCCAACATCTCTGGGTTTGACATAGCTTTATATGTTAGGCAGAGATCACCTCGGAGTAGGTGATATGCTATGGAGTAAAGCTGGAGTTTTTTGAGGCGGTCAGTGTAGGGCATTTGTTTGAGGCCAGTAACCCTCTTTGTGAGGTAATTCTGTGGCCTTTCCAGCTGCTGCAGATGTCTTGTGAGGTACATTCCAAAAGGGGCATTGTACTCTATAATGGGTCTAATGAATGTCGAGTAGAGGGGAACAATGACCTCTTTTTTCCTGGATGAGAACCCTTTTATGATGAGGTGTGCCACGTAGAAGGACTTCCTGACTACTGTGGCGATGTGACTATCAAAGGAGAGACTACTGTCCACCTGCGTCCCAAGGTCTCTTATCACACATTCGGTGTTAAGTAGATTACTGGCTATGTGGTAGTTCATGGGTACAGAGTTTTTACCAAAGGGGATGACACTACACTTTTTGACATTGAGCTTGAGGCCATGGCTCTGACACCATCATCTGTCTCAGTGAGGCCCTTCTGTAGGATGTCTACATCATTTGGGGACTTGACTATGGCTCCTAATTTGCAGTCATGTAGTGGTCATTGGGCAGAGGCGTCACCCAATGAGCAGCCACACCCATTACGAGTCACACACACACACACACACACACACACATATATATATATATATATATATATATATATATATATATATATATATATATATATTTACATTACTATATACGGATATATCTGTATATGTATGCATACATGTATATTTATATTTTGCTGTCTATATATATATATATATATATATATATATATTCTGTCTCTGTATACATTTGTACTATGGAGAGGGAGAGGCGTATCTCTATGTCACTATGGGTAGATATACACACTCATACCTCTACATATATACGTCTACGTATGGTTATTCCGTTCCTTGCCATATATATTATACTTTGCTGCAGTGGGAATCATAGTGGGTGTGGCTGCTCATTGGGTGATGCCTCTGCCCAATAAAGACATTCACTTACATCCCTAGGGTTGTCCATATAGACCCACATCAGCCAACACATGCACACCTATACCCATAAGTAACTACCCATAGTTCCCCCACCCGCACCTCCTCAACAGCACCCATCCTTACTCTGGGTCCTGGTCTGTTCTGGACACACCACTACACACTGCCCACTCTCAACTTCACGGGACCCATTTCATACAATTGTCTCGGCCCATGGGTCATCAGGGTTTCCCACCCTTGTATTCTGAGTATGTATACACCCCTGCCAGAATGGTCGGTCTATCACCTTCTTTTGGCCTTGGCAATTTTTGGGGTGTCCCGCAAGGGACACTCCTGTCTGTGTTCCAAGAGTAGAATTCATGGGTGCACTGTGTACCCCCCTGGTTGTATCCTGCCTGTGGCCTGGGGAGCAGTGGACTCTTTACATTGTCTGTGTGTATGTTTCCTGTGTCCAGCTGTGGGGGGGGGGGGTGGAAGGCCATGCTACATGTTTCTTGCTTGGGCTCCTTACTTCCATTAGCATAGCCTCTGAACTTATGACATTCTTGTTTGCTGTTTCCTATCATAGCTGTATATCTGTGTATATCTACACACACACACACACACACACACACACACAGATATCATCCTCTGTAGTATGAGTAATCCCATCTACAACCAGTTAAGCACATAGCTGGGCACATTCCCTTTTAGACTGTGTGTGGGTTTATGTGTCATGACCTTATTTTGTGTGAGATATGAAGCATATGTGCTGACAGCCTGTTTAATGTCTAGTTTGCTTTTACAAGAGAAAATTAAATCCAATTCGAGTGTATTTGCATCTCTCACATAGGGTCTTAGATTGATTTAGGAGTAAACGGTCATCAATATACATGAGGCAATTGCTACATTTCCTCAAGATGCCCATATCAATCAAGCTGACAGGAGAAATGATAGGAAACTGCCCATCCATTGTGGCAGGACTTTTCTGAATGTGGTATTAAAGAAGGAATTGGGCTAGTCCCAAACAACAAACATGAAGCAGTAATTGATTTAAATACAGTTAACAAAGTACAGTGCTGGCTTAAAATATTCTTGTTTTTTCTTTTTTTTTCAGTGGATGCCTTGGATTTCAGTGAACATGCACTCCAAACCTCTGGCTAAAGTTTCTAAACATTGAGCAGCTCAGGTAAACAGTGAAAACCCACGCAAATGCGAGGCTTATATACAGGTACATTTAAGCAGTTTTAAAACACCTACCGATGGAAAAGCCCCAAAGTGAGCCTTTCTCCATCAGTCTCCATCTCAGATAGATCCTGAGCTACACACTTCTTCCACAAGTGTGCCCCTTTTAATGTAAGATGGCTGTTTTAAGAGCACAGTGATACCAGACAGTCTAGAATCAGCAGGTCTGAATATAGCCTATGAGTAAGGGAGAGTCACTTAAAAATCAAAGTGAGAGTGTTTAGTAGTATATTATTAGATGACCTGCAGCGATACCACTGTCTGCATTAATTGGCAGCTCTTCAAGCAGCTGTGAACAGTGGGAAACAATGGGAAGCATTTCCTACAGAGGATTTTAAACTGGAGAAGTTTGCTTCTATGCAAATACAATCCTACAAAAATGTTATTCTTTAATACCAGCAAGATGAAATACTTTTCTAAAGTCAAACTCTTTGGCCAAGCAGATAAAAACACTTGAAGCTAACGACCAGTAGTTCTGCTCCCACCAGCATGCAAATCAACCCTCCCAATGTTAAACAAACTGGCTTTGAGGTCAAGTGCGGTATCAAATGCTTCAGAGCAGACGTAAGAATTCCTGCAATATCAGGAATCCTTAGAAACATGTTCAGTAACCCTGAAAAATGTTCACAACACACACAAACTTTGCAAAACTTAGAAATATTTTGGCAGACTCAGAACAGATTTTGGAGAATACTGTTAAAACAACCTAAGATCAGTACAGTAGCAAACAGATTGAGTGTCTTTAACAAGTGCAGACTGAAAAGCAGTGGAAAATTCAACCAAATAAATAAATGCAGCATAGAAGTGTTAAATATCACTGAAACAGTTAGAGCAAGTGCAAAAAAATATATACTTATATCAGCTTTGTAGGTCCAGATGGTTTTAGAAGCACTCCAAGTCTTGCAGGCACAGGTGTCCAAGCCAGGCACAAGGAAGCATTGAATAAATGAGAGACATGGGGAGCCCCACATGCTCAGGCCTATACAACTGGCCATACACCCCCAACACCCACACACACATAGCCCCAGCAAAATAACTTTCATAACTAAACCCCAGTGTTGCTCAACAACAAAGAAAGGGAGAAACTATTGAATTATGCAAGGGTCAACATTTGAATTTTAAATAACTCATCCAACAAATTTTCTCAAAATTGCAGCACAAGATAAATGTATTCAAGTACAAAACATATAGTGCTTATTTTATCAGATAGATACCAAAGGGTGCATTGTACTCAATAACTGACCTGAACAATACTTAGTATTAGGGAGTGATGACTTCTTTAGTCCTTGATGGCATTTCTTTTGGCAAGTACCTGAGCTAAGCAAAAGGATTTTCAGGCATCTGTTGTTACTCTATGCAGGATATTTTTTAAAAAAGGAAAAAGTGTCTTATAATCTAACTAAAAATGAATGGGAGGCTTTAATGAAGATGAGATGCAGAAAAAATATTATATTTAAGCCCTCAGATAAAGGTAATAAGTTAGTTATAATGACAGTAGAACAGTATTATAAGATGTGTATGGATAATTTAAATAATGAGGAAGTATATAGAATTGCTATATGGAAGGAATATGACACAGCCTTGTCAGCATATAATGAACTAATAAATAGGGGGTATAGACTTGGCTATTTTACCAAAAAAGACATAGAGAGGAAATTTTCCATAGAAAATTGTACTATGGCTAAATTTTATTGTCTTCCTAAACTACATAAAGATAGATATAACCCCCCGGGCCGTCCTATAGTGTCTGCTTGCAACTATTTTATTCATAATATAGGAATTGTGTTGCATGAATTACTTTTACCAAAGGTTGTGCAGTTGTCTTCCTATATTAGAGACACCTTTGACTTTCTGGAGAAAATTAATAAAATTCAGTGGAATGAAAATAGGTACTGGATAGTAGTAGATGTTAAAAATTTGTATACTAATATTACACATGAATTAGGGGTGGAAGCTCTTAAATTTCATTTGGGTGAAACTCCACTTACTTATTATACAGTTGATTTAATACTGTTTTGTCTTAAAAACAATTTTTTTGAATTTAATGAAATTCTTTATCAACAAATTAAAGGCACAGCGATGGGAGCAGTTTTCACTCCAGTATATGCAAATCTATTTATGGGTTATTTTGAAACCAAATTTCTATATAGAATGTGCTTTTTCAGAAGTCATGTAATAGAATATTATCGTTACATAGATGATTTAATCTTTCTATGTAAAGGGGGTAGTTTAGATGTACATAATTTTATTCATGACCTAGACTGTAATAATTTCGGTATAAAGTTTGATGGAGCTCAGTGGGGAGATAAAGTTACATTTTTGGATGTAAATTTGCATGTTAGAGGTAATAAGGTAGCAACATCAGTGCATCATAAATTTGAAGGTGTGAATAATTTTATTAATGGGACTAGTTGCCATCCTCCACACTTAATATCAGCACTTCCCTATAATGAATTATTGCGAATCTCAAGATTAACTAGTGATGAACAACAAAAAGAATTAGAAATTGAGTTGACTTGTCAGAAATTTATCAAAAGAGGTTATAGTGTAGAAAGTGTAGAACAAGCTAAAAATAATTTGAATTTTAATAATCAGACTCATAAACAAGTAAAATATAGGGCTAAATCAGATAAAAATGTGTATAACCAACAAGTGGATAAAATGTTTTTTGTTACAACATATGGAACATATACAGAGAAATTAGTAGAAATTGTTATGTTTTATTGGACGCATTTGTTACAAGATCCATGCTTGGGTGAATTGTTCCCTCAAAAGCCTATGGTGTCTTATAGACATGGAAAAAGTATTAAAGATATGCTAGTTCATGCTTATTTTATTTTTCTGCTGCCAGTTTAACTAAATGTATTTCTGATTATGGTGTTAAAGCATGTAGTCATTGTAGTATATGTAACCAAACAGTAAATTCTTTTGACTGTATAAATGGAAAGAAATTTAATGTGAATGGTAATTTTAGTTGTAACACAGAGGGTATTGTTTATGTACTCAAATGTGAATGCAATTTATTTTACATAGGTGAATCAAAAAGGAGTTTTCGAGTTAGGTTCTTAGAACATCTGAGAAATATTAAAAATGAAAAGGTAGAAAGCCCTTTAGGCTTTCATTTAAAAAAAATATCATAACAGTGATGGCAAGAATTTAACAGGCACAATTTTGGAAAAAGTACATTGTGTGAAAGGTATGTGCTTGAAGAATAAACTACAATGGAAAGAAGCACTGTTTATTTTAAAATTTGACACTCTACACCCTAAGGGGTTAAATAGAGAGCTTGACTGGAAATGGCTGCTGTAATTAAGTGTTTTTTAATTGTTTTATTAGAATAGTTTTTTACTATAAAAAGGAATGAGAAATGGGTTTTGTTATACTCTGTTAAAAGGCTTATGCCGAGGCGCTGGAGAACATCAATTGTTGGTACTATAAAATAAATTCTTTGGATATACTGGCTGAGACGTTTCTTGGACTATTTTTCCTTCTTGGTGGTTTAATATATCTGTTGTTACATGATGGTCAAAAGACAGGTTGCTATCAGCCCAAGTATCTATGTTTCTATGTTTCATTTTGTGGACATGTTTTGTCTAGATAGCATGATGAAGGAACGGTTTGTTTACCAAATGCGATGGTACATCTTTTAGCATTTAACTTAAGCCCTTTTTAGTACCTAAAAACTTTACTAGTAAGAGTTCATTCTGGAGGGTTTGGGTGTCACAGTCTGACTTAGCAACAACCTTCACTTTGTAATCATTTGTAAACTTTGTTTTCTAGAGGTTTTGGCTAGAGATCTCAAAAGTAAATATGGAAAACAAGAAGTCCCAACACCGAGCGTGAGGGATACGGCTGATCACTCTCATATTTTTCAACCTAATTTTTGCAATGTTTCCTAGACTTAAATCCTGTTGGTTGAGTATGATGGCTGCAAAACTGGTTTTACAGTTGTAAGCAACACAGACCTTGATGAAGTCAATAGTTATATAACTAAAATCATGAAATGGGCAAATTATTCAAGTATTAATTTCAGTATACTCAAGTCTAACGTACATTTTGGTATATATGTATTAAAAGAATGAGGCGCCTAACTGTGAGAAGTATCAGAATATAAAGATCTGGATATAATGAATACTTCAAAGTTACTGTTTGCTAAACATGTAGGCACTGTTGTCTGTAAAGCTAGAAGACAACTCGATATACTTTTAAAGAACATCTCTATAAGACAAGAATGTTATCTGTTAAATTTACACAAAACATTCGAAAGATCTGTTCCGGAATATAATTGCACTTTGTATATATAGAGATCTGGACAGTTGAAATGACTGAAATCAGTACAAAGTAAATTTACAAAAATATTGCATCACTGACTGACCTGAAACATGATGAAAGATGCAAACATTTAAATGCTTCACTATTCACTACCATAGGTATAGGAGAAAATTCATATTTGCATGCAAGCCATTTAAGAATGAATCATGATATATGGCATCAGATTTCAAACTTCACAAAAATGTTATTACTTGGAATCACACTAACTTAATGTTTTGTGCTTATTACAGCAAATTAAAGCTTAGAGGATCATATGCTATCCAATACATTCCAATCTTTTGACATGAGCTACCATTTCATATATATTGCTCAGAAACTCTTACAGTTTTAAAAAGTAATCTGTATATTTAGGTATGGAATCAAGCATGCAATTCTTGTTTTAAGGAGTCAATGTTAATCAATAGCCTTCAGACCAGAACACTGTAATCTAAATTTATATGTTCACAGGTTGTTACTAGGTTAGTGACTGCTAGGACACTTATAAGCCTAGCTGCGCACCCCAAATCAGTTGAAACCCGAGGTTGTGGGCATCTATATGAGAGGGGCATGTTAGTAGAGAAATAACTAAGAGAATTGTTGGGGGTATTAGGATAATATTTTTCCCATCCAACGGTCAAGGTTTCATTTGAATAGGATCAGGGATTAACTCTGCTTTACATGGATAGGGAGCCAATTCCATAGCACAGGGATCTTTGGTACACATATCTTTCTCTCCAGCACATTCTGTTTATGTCAGAAGCAAAGCTCAGCTCCCTAGATCTAGTGTTTCCGATACTGTTTGTTTTTCTTATGTGCAACAGATCCATGGGGATGGGTCTGAAGAAGTCCTGTAAGCCAGACAAAGAAACTCTCTCAGTAGCCTGTAAGAGAATGAATACAGAAACAGAGCCTATAGGCAGCCAGTATAGGACAGAATATTTATGTCCTGAATTCTCCTGGTGAGAAACGTTTGTGGCCGTTTCAACTGTTGCAAGTGTCTGGTTAAGTACATGCCAAAGAGGTCATTGTACTCAATGAGAGGTCTGATAAAGGCTGAGTAGCGTAGTACTATA
The DNA here is from genome assembly GCF_019279795.1 of Protopterus annectens. Classification (NCBI taxonomy): domain Eukaryota; kingdom Metazoa; phylum Chordata; order Ceratodontiformes; family Protopteridae; genus Protopterus; species Protopterus annectens. The sequence goes on along the minus strand of NC_056728.1, from coordinate 1,419,084,403 downwards.
ACTACCTGGACCTGGGTGCCATATCTTTACCTATAAGTTGGGTGACATAGAATTATTGTTTTATTATGTCAACTATTGCTGTCTGCATATATTCAGGGATTCCTTACTACTGGGTCAACTCTAAGGGGTGTTTTATTGATGCAGTAATTAACTTGGGTTGACAGTTTCCCAAAGGGAGTTATAATGATGCATTTTTTGGAATTGAGTTTTAGGCCATGGCTTTGGCAGCAGTCATTTGCCGGTGTTAAACTATCTTGGAAGATGTTAGTGTCCTGGGGAGCAGGAATCTATTATAGGTGCCAATTTACAATCATCTGTGAACTTGGTGAGACAAAGGTATTTAGGCTTGACCTCCAAGAAGTAGATTCTAAATGTGAGCAGGCCCAAGATGGAGCTCTGGAGTACTCCCTGATTACAGGTCTCTTGATGGAGGTGGTCTCATTGATCCTGATTTCCTGTCTGTGTCGCAGCCAGCAATTTAGCAAATTATGTAGGAGATTTATGCCTAGCTCAGAGAGCTTGTCAACAGTGCCGTAGTGGGATGTTGTATCAGATGCCTTGGCCATGACAAAATACACAGTATGCACTGTTTTACCCTCAGCTATTGCCTTGGTGACTGTCTCAAAGAAATCTGCCAGGTTAAGCAGGCATGCCCTTCCCTTAACAAAGCCAAATTTGGATGGGCCCAGAGTCTGCAGGTTGCCAAAGTCGTTTGTCATTTACATCATGATTCATTCCATGGCTTTGCATATTAGGTGTGTTAGACTGATAGGTCTGTAGTTCCCTGGGTCAGTTGATAGTCTGCTCTTGTGGAGGTGAATGATTGTTGCTGTCCTCCATTCACTTGGAATGTAGCCTATTTCAAGGATGTAGGTGAAAAATGCCTCAATTGTTTTAGATTGTTCAGGAAGCAACAGGGGTGGTTGTTGGGACCGACAGTGGTGGTGTTCTTGGTTTTAGTTAGTACTGCCAGCATCTGGTCCCTGCTAATAGTTGAGCAAAGTATATTGGAGGGAATTTCATCTGGTAGAGTTGGGGGAGGGAGTGGGGAGTGAAATCTGAGCTGAATGTTTTAGCCAATACATTTGCTATGTCACTCTGATTGGTGAAGGTAGTACTATTCACCACCAATTCAGCAGACTGCTGTATGTTTCCATAAAGGTTTCTGGCATAGCTGAAGAAGGCTTGTGATTGTTCTTAGCTTGTAAAACTATCCTGACCTCATTGTTGGCTTTGATGGACTTAATTAGACCTCTTAGTTTATTTTATTTGTATAAGAGAGTACTTGTCTTTAAGGGAGTTGGTCTTCCTGATGTTGGCCATGAGTTTTTTTTTTGTTTTTTTTTTTTTATTATTATTATATACTCTGTTTAGGTGAAAATTGCATCACTTGGCTTTATTTTTAGTGTTTGCTTTGTGTTTACTTGTGGTAAGAATGGCAGTCTCTATGCATCTATTCATATGTTTGTATATGGACTCTGTTAATAATTCTACATAGGTAACTGTGTTCTCGAGGTTAGGGGGAACCTTGAATTTTGACAAACCGTCACATAATAGGATGTAGCTGTTAGTGAATTAGGTTGGTTTTCTGGGTTGATTTTTCTTTAAAAGTAGACAGCTTTGTGAACAGAACTCACTACCAAGATGACACAGGGGGTAATTGTAACATTCTCCCATGTTGGTGAGTACCAGATCCATTATGTTTGATCCTCTGTTTGGAGTGTGACTACATATTCCAGGGTATTTGTATTAATAAAGTCCAGGAAGCATTGTGCCTGCAAGGTCTAGGCAGTCTAAGTTTCTCAGTCCATAGAAGAGTAGTCAAAGTAACTCATGAATAGGGTGTTTTTGTTGGATGGTGAGCACCTCTAGTAGGTTTAGGTAAGAGTCATGAGACTCTAGTTGTATAGATGGTGAACTGTAGCTAGCCATGATATGGTTGTGAGACTTTTGTATGGATGAGCTGCATGGTATTACCCTGTTAACCAAGCTAGAGGTATGTTTGTTACTAATGTAAATCAATACACATCCACCTTTGGCCCCAGTCTGTACTGTTATTGGTTTAATGCATGGAAGGCACTGTAGTCTTGCACTGCTGGAATACTTTCTATGGCTTTAATACAAGTTTCAGTCATGGCACAGATGTGTACATTCTCCAGAGTGAGCAGGCCTTGCAGCGTATGGAGTTTTTTGTTTAGGCTCCTAGCATTGAGCAGTAATACCTTAAAGTTGCTTGGAGACTATTTCAATAGACTGGTAGTTTTCTCTTTTTGGTATTTCTTAAAAAGGAAGTAAGGGGTGGGTAAAGTTATAGCTAATATCCAAAAGCCTAAAGGGACAGACACAGCCCATACTTTGCAAAACCACATAGTCTATTGACCATGTCTTCCCATGCTGACAAATAACCAATTATCAAAATCAGTCATTTTATTTTCATACTGTGGCATCATCCTTAGCAAAAGTAGAATTCTGCTCAATGCAAGGCTCATACCTTTCTTTGACACATATTCTGAGAGATCCATAAGTCTTTTTTCATTTAGTCCAGTGAGTTATGTCTCAGGTCATTTGTCCCGGTCTCCTTCAATAATACACGTGATACCAAATGACATCTGATGACCTTTATAAATTTCCATCACAACTTTATTACATCATTTCAAAAGTTAATTATAACACAAATAACCTTGCAATCACAACTTGTAAAATCCTTGTAACATACATCAGGTCAGCGTACCCTGCTCACCCTGTCAAAATAAGCAGTGTCCATACTTCCGCTCACTTATAAATATTAATCAACCAGCATCCTACCTGTCACTTTCATCACCCAAACTCATTGCATCAACACCAAACATGAAGAGGGAGAACAGAAGAGGGACAAGCCTGCCCCTATTCTCCACTTATCAGCCTAACCACAGGCTGTTCCACCTCTCCTACAAAAACTTTCACCAAACCTTCTAAAAATAAGCTTAAATGTACATTAAACAAATCTAAAACAAACTCATTCAAGTGCACCCCTATTGTATCTAAACCAAAGCGGGTCCCTGTCATCAAAATCCATATGGTCTATTATATACATACCCAATGCACTCAATTGTCATGCCAACTTACAGTTAATAAACAGTTAATAAATCATCTGCATATGCTCCAAATCCATTAAACTAGCAGCATTCTTCCAACACAAATATGGTGCTGTCTCAGACCATACAATGCACATGCCTGCAACATAAACAGATCCTCCTTTATCCTGTCCTTATCCTATCCACCAACTGCTTCTTAGGAATCATTCTCAAATAATTACAAGCCAAATGTATCACCCATATTCAAGGAAACCCCATCCATGACATATTAATTCAACTTCATCCATAAGTTGATTTCACCTAAGACCTCTAATCCCATGCCATCTAACTGCCCACCCCAGTCAATGCAAACCCAATTCTTTTCCATCCATCCTAATCACAGCCCTCTTCACTGCCCAGTGAATATACAAATGGTCCAAGATGAAAATCTTCTTTCCTGAAAGACCACAAAAACATACATATTATCAGATGAATCCATTACCAAATATAAGATAAAAAGGCATTTAAAGACCACCTCAACACTCTTCAGATGACCTCAGTGGATCTACCTTCCCTTGCCAAATATGAAGCCCTACCAATACAAAAAAATGTGTGGAAAACCTCTCTCCTGAAAAAACAATACATCACAAAACCCTTATTATTATGCATACAGACTGATTACCCATTACCAGCTTACCGCCCGTCATTCAGAAAACCAAATCCAGAGTGCTCCCCACATTAGTCCACATCAATCTCTCAGCCCAAACCACCGGACACAGACCCTCACTCCTATCTTTCTCAAGAACTATCTGAGCACCCTTCCTGAACTGATCCATTTTAGACCTATGTAACCAAATATGTACTATCACCAGAAAAATCATGACATCTCTCCAAACTAATAAGCCTAACAGTTCTCACACCCAGAATGCTCCAAAATACATCCATAAACACAAAGTTACCCACAAAACATAATCTGCTGAATCACCAACCACTAAAGCTAAACGCTTCAATAAAACTTTCAAAACCTGTCTTATCAAAGGCCAATGCATATTCATATTCACACCAACCACTCTACCCCATCCTCTCACCATCCACCCCACTGTCCCAGACTTTGTGAAATCATGCAGCCCCTTCACATCTACAAATATACTAATCGCTGCCAGATCCATGTTGGCATATTGCAATACCTTACCTTGCCACCAAACCTGAGCAAAGTAAAACAATAACAGTTCTTCCAACCAAACACCTCATCCTTAGGCAGCTATAAAATACATTTATCAAAATCATATAATGCCCTACCATATGCCCTGCTGGTAGACATTGCCTACAATTGCTGCATCATACACCAAGTTACGTCAGCACAAGACACCATACCTCACCTGTCAACACCATCAGCTCTTCTGCTGCCCCCAGGATCAACTTCTGAAATCTGGAGAACTGAAATCAAGACAAACTGTCAACAATCCCATTCTTAACCCCTGCCACATGCACACCTGTGAAAGAAAAAATCATTAACAAACGCTGCAAAACCAGCTTACATAAATAACAATAATAATAAAGACCTAGCAGTCTTTGCCTGCAAAACCCATACTGCCAAACTGTCTAAATAGAAAATTACCCTCTTTCCCCTCGACTGCTCCTGCCAGGCTACTGATGCAACCCAGATTGGCATTATCTCCAAAAAGGCAACATCCCTTTTCCACTCATCCCTCCAATCCACTGACCAATGAGCCGCAAACCATTCTCCAGCAAAAAAAAATACTTCCTCTTGACTAACCCAATCTGACTGCCAAAAGGAAACACAATTAAACTGTTCCAAAAAGGACAACCATAATGCAAAATCCAGCCACACCACTTTACTAATCTTGACCCAATGATGTTTGCTCTTTCCCCCTTTTAGCAGAAAGGCCACTGACCTGCAAATGGTTCACCCCAGATGAACTGCCCTTCAAGCAAAATTTAACAACCCTAAAAGCCCCATAGCCTCCCTGATCCACACCTTAGCTTTACGCATCACCCCTTCAATTTTTTCCTTCAAACGGGCTATCTTGTCTGCCAGCAAGCAAAAGAACCCATGTTCTGCATCTACTAGTAAACCCAAAAAATCCAATGCCTTAGCTGGGCCTTCCATCTTCTGCCTAGCCAATGGAATGCCCAACTCTTCACACATCCTCAAAACCTCTCACAAAACTACCAACGCTCCTCCAAACCTCAAGCCAACTATCAAGAAATTATCCAAGTAATGCACTGCCTTATGCATGCTAACATGCTACTGCCAAACCCAATGAAGTATAGTGCTAAATTTCTCAAAAATAGCACAGGCAACTGAAAATCCCATTGGCATAGCCTTGTCAAACTAAAACTTGTCCCAACCACCATACCTAACAACAAGCACAAAATAAACCTGTAACTGCTGAAGGTGTATTGTTACAGAGAACAAAATCCAAAGAGAAAAGCAGTGACACCACCACAGATGACTGGCAAGCTTGTTAAAATCCAACAAAAAAGATGAACACAAATCTTTTACTGAAAACTTGAGACAAGACAAAAATGAAATCCCTTTCAAATGATACACACTTTCATTAATACATTCTTCAGATTATAAAGGGAAACAGGAACAACATGCTTTTAAAAGATATGCACAACCAATCGGCTTCAGTTTGTTCTGCCAAAGAACCAATTGGAAAACTGCCAATCAACAAGCTTGAAGAAAGTACTTATTTGCATAAAGCAATCATCAGTCAGAGTATCAAAAGCCAATCACAGCCATGTATCATCCTTGAGTTCCAATCTGAAAACTTGCCAATTAGACAAACTTTACTCCAATTGGAGTTACGATGGAAACCATCCTTCTGGCAGAATAGATGCTTCAAGTTTTTTTTTATTATTATTATTACGAAATCTCAGATTGACTAAAGGCTTACCATATGCTAACAAGCAGCTACAACAGGAAAACTCTTATGTGAGAGACAGACAATATCAACATAATGACTGCGTCAAGTTCATTTTGACTTACACCAATGATAATCTCCAGATCTGTGAAGTGATAAAAAAAATTTGGCCGGTTCTAACCCAGGATAGTAAACTTTGTGAAATTGTTGGCGAACATCTGAAGTTTGTCTTTAAGCGTCTACTCTGCCAGAAGGATGGCTTCCATCGTAACTCCAATTGGATCAAACAAGGCACCCTTCGGTGTGGCAGATGCTCTGCTTGTAGAGCTATAGATGTACTTAATACTTTTAAACATCCCATCAGTGGACTGGAATACACATTTTCATGTAAAGCTGACTGTAATATGCAGCATTTAGTGTACCTCACTACTTGCCAATGCTGCACTGCCTATTATGTAGGCAAAATAGATCAAATCTTTAAAAATAGAATACTTAGGCATCTGAGAGATTTTCGTAATAAGGATGTTAAGAATGCCCTTGCTTGTCATGTTGCTCAATTTCCAGGACACTTTTTTAAGTTTAAGGTTATTGAAGTTTCATCTAAAAGGATGAAACTAGGAGATATCACCAACAATACTGAAAGGAATGAAACCAAATGGATCATAAATTTGAGAGCGGACAAGCCTCCTGGTTTAAACACTGTAGCTCCTCTGAGACCTATTCTGAAGCACAGGAGAACAGCCATTGGTTGACGTGAAGGTGTGTTTTCTTTTAAGTGCTCTGATTGGCAAGTTGTCTGATTTGAGCTCAAGATTGATACCTGGCTGTGATTGGCTTGTGATACTTTGATGATTGGTTTAAGCAAATAAGTACTTCTCTTCAAGCTTGTTGATTGGTGGTTTTCCAATTGGTTCTTTGGCAGAACAAACTGAAGCCAATTGGTTGTGCTTATCTTTTAAAAGCATGTTGTTCCTGTTTCCCTTTACGATCTGAAGAAGGTATTACTGAAAGCAGTTATCATTTGAAAGGGATTTTATTTTTGTCTTGCCACATTTTATGTCTCAAGTTTTCAGTAAAAAATTTGTGCTCATCTTTTTTGTTGGATTTTAACAAGTTTGTCAGTCATCTGTGGTGGTGTCACTGCTTTTCTCTTTGGACCATACCTAACAACGGCCACTCATCTTCCTGTATTGTCAAAAGGTGAAATGCTGATTCAGTGTCCACCTTCACCAATCACAGCTATTTAAACCTACTAATAATCTTAATGTCATCATACAAAGATGCATAACTGACATTAACATCCTCCACTGAGAAAAAATCATAAATGGACTTCCCTTTCGGTTAAGACAAATGGTGAATCAAATGGAAATCCTCAGCTACCTTCTTAGGAACCAGACCCAATGATGAAATCTTAAAACTATCAAAGGGGGTATCAAAAGGCCTCAGCAACCTACCCTCCAGCTGTGTCTTTTCTACAAAACCACTCAAGATATCCTCCTTCCCCAGTACAGATATTATATTCTTACAAACTACTGTATCACCCATCACCCTTGATTTAATAGAAACCTCCTGGAAAACCCATCAATTATTTCTTCTTTAAGAGATAAGACAGGAAATTATTAGAATATTCACCACAATACCTGCATCTTAATGGAAGAATGTGTCCCCTGAATGTCCCCTTGCCCCATGAAAGGGCATCCCTCCCCACAGCCCCCAAAAATGTCCCCTACCTCATAAATTCTGAAACCTCTGAAAAGTAGAAAGTAAGCCACCCACCTCGTCGGTCAGTGATCCTGAAGTCACAAAATTACCCTCTTGCCAACCACTCTGCACCACCAGGTGCATCTCCTCACACTTTGAACAATCATGCAAAAACCTACATCCTACCCACAAGCAAAATGCCGCATTAAAAGCCCACCATAGCCCCACCCCTTCTTTCCCACCCCCCCACTAATTGCTCCAAAGCTATTCATCATAATAGCTAGCCATATAAACAGATGACGAACCTCCCAGTGGAAGGTGTGATCAACTGCCTTCTGCTTCCAGAACCTCTGGTCATACCACAACCAAGAAGTCACTGCCTGTAACCTCTGAGCCTCCCGAATCATAAGAAAGTAGGCCAAGAGTGGTAACACCAAAGCATTATCTTTCTCCAGCCAAATTGCCGTATAGTACACAAAGCCTGCCAACCAATTGTCCCATGTCCTGAGTCCCAACCTACCTATTTTTCTCCTCCCCAAAGCTGTTAAGGCTGTCAAAAGGATTTTGCCATTAGCTGTGTCTGATTCCACCAATCATTGAACTTGTTCCGCATCAATTAATTCAAAGACATCCACATACTCCCCCCCCCCCAAATCTTTTCCTTAGCTGAGGACATTATGTGGATGGGCAGAAAAACTGTCCCTGTCCCTTGCCCCAAAGCCTGTGTAGATAACCAGTCACCTGTCCGCATGCCAAAGTCCAACCCAACATCAAAGAACAATCCCACCCCTCACTCAGATAATCCCAAGCTCCCCAAAGACATCCCTACACTATAATCCCCACTGACTGTCTCACCCTGTCCCTGGTCATTAGGCCTCTACACCTCTCCCATAGTCCCTACAACTTCAACAGATCCCTGATACTCCTGATCTCCAGCTATCCTACAATTATCCTCAACACAGTTTGAATCTGCTCTGCCAAATGGGCCAACCAAAAACATGTCATTACCTGCTGCTCCATCCTGCGTCACTCCAGAAACTGGAAGATCCACTGCAACAACATCCCTTGACTGCTGTGCTCGTTACCCTTGAGCCACCAACCTGGTCTTTGCCACTGGACATCTTCTCTTCTGACTGGATTCCTCTGGGTCATCTGCCATCCCCGACTCAGCTTGGGGCACCTCTTGGAACAACTCCTCAACCTGTGATACACTGGCCACCCACCTCTGTCACATACTCTGCATATTCACTATCTACAACAAAGACAGAAACACATTAAGACTTCAAAACCCAAGGGGAAAGGGAAAAAACACTACTCTGTGCACCCTCCACTGAGTTACCCCTTGCCCCCTGCAAACTGCAAGCTGAAGCACATAGTAAAACATCTATGGAAATTAATATATGCATCCCTTCTTCAAACTCAGCCCAAAGATACAATCTGAGGGGATTTTTTTTTCCTTTGGAAAATGGCCACAACAACTGTGCATCTCCCCCAAGATGAATATGGCCGACCCTCTTGAGACTCCAGCCAATGGCTCCTAAAGTTGTATAAATAACAGCGTCCCTTTATTTTTTTATTCACCTTTCAGACCAAACCAACATATGCCACCTAACCTCCCAGAGCAAGATATCCAGAAAGAACACAAACCATGGTGGAACTAACACAAAATCACAACTAGGGCAACTGTACACTGCTCTAACAACAAAGAAAAATTAATAATTCAGGAAATCCCATGACACCATAAACCTCTGTAGAGTATAAAGTCTAAAGACCAAATGTCTGTCACTGTTGCCCAACTGCCCTCAGCAATGCCACACTAGTAATCAAAATCTGGCTACAAACTCTGCAGAGTTGAGACCCATTACCAGTGTACATTCATCCAGAAGTGGAAGATGCTGCCTGCACCTTGTCAACTTTCCCCACTTCTTCCTTTATTCATTTATTTTTTTTAATTCACCACTGATGCTCGAACTGAACAGCCAGAGAGGCAGAGGGTAGCCTCCGAGATCAGGAACAGCAACCCAAATGCAAAAGCCTGCCATCCCCCTCTCCCCATGATCATTAAGATCATAATGAGCATGCACAATGGACTTTTCCCTGGCTGTTAATTGTGGACGTCCCACAATTAGCAATATTTCCTTCAGTCAGGGAATCCTCCAGAACAGCAACACAGCACTCTGCTGTAACACTACCATAAATACACCCACGAGGCCCCTACCACCAACAAAACTGAAAATGATCACTGAAACCACTGAAAGCACTCTGCTGTAACACTACCATAAATGTACCCACGAGGCCCCTACCACCAACAAAACTGAAAATGATCACTGAAACCAATGAAAAAGAAGGGGATAAACACCTGCAGATGATATAAAGGAACTAGCCGCCATGACACCAGCAACAAAAGCAAACAACGACCACTGAAACTACCATGAAACAAAAGGGTGAACACATGAATAAACCAAGGAGACTGGCCTCCATGACAGAAGCCACCCAAATGTGAAACAAGAAAATTCCAGAGTTAAACAAAGCTGAGGGCACAACCTAAGCAAATAACTGTCCTCCCCAGACTAAACCATAACAAACAGCAGATATCCTCTTCCTATCCCACAAGAACAAAACTATCTGATCACATAACAGAAATCCTGAAAAAAAAAAAAAAAAAAAAAAAAAATATATATATATATATATATATATATATATAGAGAGAGAGAGAGAGAGAGAGATGTATGTATATATATATATATATATATATATATATATTGATATATATATATATATATATATATATATATATATATATATATATATATATATATATATATAGACTGCCCACTTACTACCACCATCCAACTGTTATTAACAGAGGCCTACCTGTTCTCTACAATACCTACAGTCTTGGGCCTAGCGCTTGCCTTTAGCAAGATCATGCCAAAATATGATTTCTCTTCCCAGTTACACTCATATAAAACACCTACGTCCACCCTACATCTACCTCACGTCCTTTAAAGTCCAATTAACAAATTAAGCCCTCCCTTCCCAGAATCTAATCACACATATATTTCTTTATTTCTTTAATCTTAACCCCTTCCCCAAAAATGTCCCTCCCCTACCACCATTTAACTCTATCTAACCCTTACTAAAGATGTCCTTGGACATATTGGTTTGTTCCCAAACCTCATTTACATTCACACATACACATGGACTATGATAGAATCATGCTGATACGAATGCAGAGACTTGAATGCATGCATGATATTGCAGATCCTGTCTCCAGATAGGCAAATAACCATTGTCTTCTGCTTGTCTAACCAATGAGAGTAGCACATGTGTGTTACACAAACTAGTCCCCATTGTCAGGAGTATTAGATAAAGTATATGCTTGCCTTATGGTCTTTTCTGTTGGGTCTTATATGAGAGACGTTTGGTGTTGATTTTGGTGTGTAGTTTAGTGATTGCAGAGGAGCATTGCTGCCCTTATCTGGCTTTGGAGGTCTATGAGATTTGGGAAGGGTTTCTTTGAAGTGCCTCAGGAAAGTACATCCTGTTTGTCTGGTGAGCAGTGGGTGTGAGGGATGTAGTGTGGATATTCCCGACAACCTTGCTTGGGTGTTAGATTTTATTTTCTTTAATGATTAACTGGTTGTCAGAGAACATGAGACACTTGCTTCATTGCCTTAGGATGTCCAAATCTACCAAACTGGCCACAGAGACATTTAGAAATTGCATATCCATTTTGTCAGGTCCTGTAGTAGGGTGGTCCATTTAGGATAAGGCTTGGGTTTAAATGGCAAGATGTTATGAAGTTCTTGGATATGGTAATGCTGTTTGATACTCACAACTGTTTCTGCAGCTAAAGGCAAGATGTTGTACAGTGCTAGGATATGGTAGTTCTGTTTGATACTCAACTGTTTCTGCAGTTAAGGGCAAGATGTTATATAGTGCTAGGATATGGCAGTGCTGTTTGATGCACAAGCTATCTGCTCTAGGCAAAATCGCATGTAATGCCACACTGCTTAACAGGTTTTAGACCTAATCCTAACTTTGTAGGGAAGTTTTACTATCTAGGCATTTGCTACTGTACAGGTCACTGCTAACCAAAGCTGCACAGTGCATAGTCCCTGTAAACTTGCCTGATGTATAGCAGAGTAAAAAGCTTGAAAACATAGTGCCATGCCTTCTAGCCAATAAAGAACCACACTTGGAGCTCCTTAGAGTGTTTCCAACTCAGAGAAAAACAGGTAAACACCTTCTGCCACAAGATGGATGTTCCTGGAATTTTTAAATGTAAAAGCACAACAAAAGTAGCTTTCAAGTGCAGATTAAGCAATAAACAACAAACAACTACCAAGCAGCAAAGTTTTCTGCTAAGTCACCCTTCTGCAAGGCAATTTGGAGGCAAACAGAACTGGAAAAGCCAACATACAGAGAAATTACTATTTTAGCCACACAATTAAATAAATGCTTTAAAAAATACTCAGAAACAGTAGCGATCACAGTATAAAGTATGAGTAAGGGAGCACAGAGCCTTGCATACTTGCCTAATTTATGGAAGAGAAAAAAAAAAAGCTTGAAAGTGACTCATGCCTTGTAACCAATAAATGACCATCCTTTGTACTCCTTGGAGTGCTCCTCAACTCAAAAAGAAAGAAAGAAAAAAAAACAGGTTAACACTTTCTGTCACAAGATAAATGGCCCTGAGAGGCATACAAATGATGGGACCTCTATCAGCAGTGAATTAAAATACAGATCATCTAAAGTCTAAAATATTTCTTTATGGATTGAATTTGAATGTATTTTTAATGTGGTTTGCTTACTGTTTGCATTGCCATTTTTGCTGTTATTATGATTCGTAACTAAGATTTTTTAAGCTTCTGGGTTGGTCTGTTTCAGAGGTGTGTAAGCTAGTTAACGTCCAGAGTGGCTTATTTTCACATTTACAGTCTGTCAATGAACAATCTTTATTGTACATGATTGGTGTATTTTTTTTTTGTGTGTGACTCATTGTTTTTATTCTTTGAGCGATTTAGTCTCAGTATTCAATGGTTCTGAAGACGTCTCTATGATGAAAGCACTTAACTGTATTTGTTAACCGTCTTGTTAACTTTTTTATTTTAACATGAATTAAATATCCTGGTATTGAGTGTGGATTCCTGGTCATGGATTTTATTATTATAGCACAAGCAGTACAAATTGCAGATGTAAGTGAGTAACACATTAATAACAGAGAGGATGTTTGGGTATGACAGAATAGGGAAGCTGGAGCAAGCAAAGTCAAACTGGGCTGTGGTGGGTGCAAGGTCTCATGACACTGACTTGCAGTTTATATGAGCATTAATAGGGTTTATTTTTGTCTAAATAAAAATATTCAGAGTTAAAGTGAAGCAAGGTGGGACTGCAATTAAGTAATATCTAGACTTTGATGTCTTTATATAGTTTTAAGGGATTTATAAATGTTATCCATATTTTTGTTAGTTTGGGGGAAAATGTTTCTGCTTTGGCACGTATATAGGATGGGTAGGTCAGAACAGTTGCATCAGAGTTCCTCATTACTTATGCGGTGTTCATAAAATGGAGGGCAGTAATGGTCAGTTAAGAGTTTGTATGGTAAGGTACTGAGAAGGGAGATGACTCTTTCTTCCACTCAGGAAGGCTAGATTTCTTTATTATCACACAGTGGTGTTCATAGTGATGGCTGAGGCAGATGAACCTGAGAAGTTTGTTTTCATTTCTTTGTAGTATTGCAGTTAAATTAGCAGTGATAGTATTGCAGATAGTACAGAAGGATAAAGCTCTGACCTGCTAATGAGTTAGTTCCTGTGGTGCAGGGTTTGATTCTCTTATCATACATTTGACTATAATCAGACCTTGAGCAAGTCAATTAAAGAAATTTGCTAACATTCTGAAACTTATGTAAACACTACAACATGCAGTGCATTAACTGCCAAACAATACATTCTCCCATATAGGAATGTTTTAATGGATAAAACTAATTTTAAAATGCACTAAAATCATGAAGGAAAAACAGGGAACTTTAAGCTGTGGCACTGGCATAGGAAAAGTGTAGGTGGCATCCATAGACTTTAATGGGTGCACCGCCGTGCATGTACAGAGGTGCCCCATTGAAGTCTAAGAACATATTAAGTTACCTCAGAGAAGCATCATAATTACAAAAGCTTCATTTTTGGGGGGAGGGATGCTGTGATTTAATAAAATGTTTAGACAAGATAAGATAGATAAGATTCCCTTATTGTTATTGCACAAGTACAACGAAATTTATAGCAATCCTAAGGTGTATTCACATATAATAAACATATTAAACATACAATAAATGTGATTAAATAAAAAATGTAATACAGTAAAACAACTTAAGTTATTGCATTTGGGTATACTGCACATGAAAATAATAAAAATAAGGTGCAAAAGAATGTAAACATATACCTTGTAGTGCAAAATGATTATTATCTGTAGTGGTCAAATTGCTGGTTTTATTAGAAAGCTCTTCATTAAAAAATCACCCAAAAGGTAAGAAAGGTCAAACAGGAAAACACACTGTGTCACTCATCAAATGCCACAATGTATATAGAAACAACAGCAAATCACTTTAACCAAACTGTGCTTAAGGACAATTAGGAATTTGGTATAGGCTCCATAATATTTTCTTGGACTGCATGCGTAGTAACTACCTATGACCTGCCTATGAAGATATTTAGGTTGTGTTAAGATTTCTTGATGTCCATGAAATCAATTTTGTTCAGTCTTTGATAGCTGCAAAGAGTGCTCTATTTGGCATCTGCAGTGTCCCCAGGATTGCCTCCTTCTGTAGTGTATACAGGATTCCCTGTATTGATAAGTATGCCTAGAACTTATATTCTTATTAATCTATCCTACTAGCACTAAAACTATCTTGTTGACCTTATTCCAGTGGATTTCTTTGTATATGGATCCATACAAGTCAAGGTTAATTCTTGGGACATATATCTGTGTGTGATTTGCATAATAAGACCACCAGTTATTGTAGAGCCCACATTCTGCCTCTCAGTAGTCATCTTGGGATTAGTGCTTCTGTTTTCATCTGGTGAGAGAAGGAGTGTAGTTACATTATTTCCCGGAGACTGCTGATCACCAGAAAGCTTAATAACTACTTTGTAGGTGAAAGCTTAGAATCTGTGCTTATATTCTGATCCTGGTGAGAGTAGGAGCAGAGTGCATTAATTTCTGACTCTATCTGGTTGGAGAGTGAGTGTCTTTGCTTAACATACCTGATTGGTCTAGTTCCTATCCGAGGCATCTACCAAACTAGCTAGTTTTAGCTTGAACTAGCCAGTTGTTTAGTTTCAGCACTCAAAACTGTCTCCTTGTGGTAAGCACTTGCTCAGAACTTGTTGTAAGTACTAAATAAACTACAAATTCCTGCAGCACTCGACTTTCCTCACTAGTCAAGAGGAAAGCAGTTCTTAGTACTTAAATTAATAGCACCTACCCAGGCATGTCCATGGGTCAGCTCCCGGTGTTTTGTCCTGTGCACCTGATGAACCTGGGCATCTTGGGGCAATGTAGCAATTGCTTCACGTACACTGACGACCCTCTGCTCCTACCACCCAACACTACAACCTGTGAGAGATGCACTTATATAGCCAAACTGGAAGCCAAGCTTTTTCCAGCCAAGAATGGACTAGACAGTCAAGAGGAGAAGATTATCACCTGCACCACACCACACTCAACACATAGTCCTTCAAAAACCACACATAGAAAAACAAAGCACACACCCACATTCATGGAAGCTCTCAATAAAAATCTGCCCAAGCAACAGAGACCTCCCAAGCTGAAACGCAGACAAGCACCACCCCCCAACACTACCCAAATGACACATAGCCCACAAAATCAGTGTGCCACTCAACTTAAGCCCATAAGGCAAAACAACGTACCCAACACTCTAGTTATAGGTGACTCTGTAATCAGGCACATTGATGTCCTACTCACCAGGCTAAACAAGGAGAAAATTACGGTCAGCTGCCTATCACGTGCCAGGATCCACCACATAATGCATGCACTCATGTCACTCTACAACAAGAACAAATACGACTCTGTCATTGTCCATGTTGGTATGAATGACCTGAGATGTACCTCCCTGGACTACATGAAAAGAGACATGGAGGAGCTCTCGGATCTTGTAGCCCAGGCAGGTATGACCCAAGCCCTGAGCAGCATTATGCCATCACCCAGAATTATACCACAGTACAAGGACAAAATGATTGACTTCAACAATTAGCTAAGCTTCTGGTGTCATTCTAAGGGGGATCCAGTATCCATCCACCTGGGGTGGCATGGTCGACAGGCCACAATGCTTTGTCATAGATGGCCTGCACCTGTCAACCCTGGGATTCCGGATACTGGCTAAGTCTCTTGCCACCTCTATAGTGCCTTTTTTAGGCAAGGTTCAAATGCTAAAGTCACCACCATAGCAGGTACAAGCAAGCAAACATTGAGGGTATGCTACTCAATGCTAGAAGTCTAAACCTCAAAATGCACTCACTCGAGGCACTCCTTAAAATGTAGAACATAGACATCTGTGCAGTGACAGAGACCTGGTTCAAGGCTCCAGAGAGCACTCCTGCATTACCAGGCTATAATTCTTACCACACCTTTTGGCCACCTAACCTGGACTGGAACACTAAAGTCGGAGGCGTGTCCATATTCACTAAGGATATCCATGCCTCCAGGCTAGTTGCTCAACATAATGCATCCGACATTATCCAAGTGCAATTAACACTGGACAAGACTGCAATGCAGGATGTAGCTTGTTACAGATCCCCCCACCATGCCCCAGGATTCCCACTCTTCATTTCGTAAGATACTGGAAAATATTAAAGTACAACCCAATACCTTAATTATGAGTGATTTCAACTACCCCACCATCAACTGGGAAAACTGCTCATGTAACAACTCATTCACTCAACGTTTTCTGGAATTCATAAATTCCAGTGTCTTAGATCAGCTTGTCCACAACCCCACCAGGGGCAGTAATATCCTGGACCTGGTCATTCCGAATATGGGTAACCAATGTTCCACACCAGAGGTCAACTCCTCGCTGGTCAGATCTAACCACAAGCTAATCATCCTAGACATCCATATCCCACCCCCTCCCCCCATTAAGGAAACCACCATCAAAAGCTACTCAAAGCCAACTTCATGCTTCTTAAGACAGAAGTGGAAAACTTCACAACACCCATGCAGACAGAAAATAGAGGTATGACTGCTCAATCTTACACAAATTCATTGTATAAGCACATACACGAGTGCATGGATCATGCCATCCCCAACAGAACCAAGACACTATCCTCCAAAAAAAGGAAGCCAATCTGGTAGTCCCCTGCCATAAACAAACTCTACAACAGAAGGAAGACGCTGTTGCAAAAAAGAGCAAAATCCCAAGATTGGAGGAACTCCCTGGTCAGCCTCAACAAGAAGCTGAGATCCCTCATAAAATCATCCAAAGCCAGTTATGAAAATGAAATTGCCACTGATTCCAAAGACAACCACAAAGCATTTAACAGCTATGTCAAGAATCTCAATGGCAACACTCAGATCTGCTCTGAGCTACAACACAATGGCACGAAATATACAGAACCAACCAATATTGCCAACATCCTGGCAGATAGGTTCAGTGCTAACATTACCCCCCTCTCACCATCCAAAGGGCCCATCTTACTACTGGAAGAATGCAAAGCCCCTGTAATCACAGATGAACAAGTAAAGACCATACTCTCCAAAGTCAAGAACACAGCATCCATGGGACCAGACAACATCCCAGGCTGTGTACTGCATGAACTACAGAATGAACTGGCACCCCACATAAGTACGGTATTCAATCATAGCCTCACCTCAAGCTATGTGCCTACTGAATGGCATACAGCGATGGTTATCCCACTCCACAAAGGGGGTGCCACCTCAGACCTCAGAAACTACCAGCCCATTAGCCTGATAAGCCTGTTCTGCAAGGCCATGGAAATGTATCATCTTGATGCTTATAAACAAAGACATAGGTAACCTCCAAACCCTGGACCCCACTCAGTTTGGGTTTGCAAAAGGTAGATCATGTCTACTAAATCTGATTGACTTCTTTGATGCAGCCACTAGAGCCGTAGATGAGGGCAAGGTAGTATACACAGGCTATCTTGACCACGCCAAGGCTTTTAATACCATCCCCCACTCTGCAATTATAGATAAACTCACTAAACTGGGCATAAATCCATATGTCACAAGATGGGTGGCCAACTGGCTCACTGACAGAACCCACACAGTAAAAGTAGCCGACTCCATGTCCGTCTTCAGACCAGTGATAAGTGGAGTACCACAGGGTTCGGTCCTGGGTCCCCTCCTTTTTGGCATCTACTTCTCTGAAGTGCAAGCCAACACAGAAGGTCTTTGGCTAACAAATTTCACAGATGACTGCAAACTGGGAGCCAGTGAACCTAATGATGTACACATTCTACAAAAAGACCTCACAGATACAGATGCTTTGTGCCTCAAGCTCAATGCCAAGAAGTGCATTGCCATCCCCTTTGGGAAAAACTTGGTACCCATGAACTACCACATAGGCAGTAGCACACTAAACACTGAAAGTGTGATAAGAGACCTCAGGACACAGGTGGACAGTAGTCTCTCCTTTGATAACCACATTGCCACAGTAGTCAGGAAATCCTTCTATGTGGCACACCTCATGACAAAAGGGTTTTCCTCCAGAAAAACGGAGTTCACTGTTCCCCTCTACTCATCCTTTATCAGATCCATTACAGAATACAACGCCCCATTTGGCATGTATCTCACAAGACACCTATGACAATTGGAAAGGCCACAGAAATACCTCACTAAGAGGATTACTGTCCTCAAATAGATGCCATACACTGACTGTCTCAAAAAACGTCAGCTCTACTCCATCGCATATCACCTACTCAGAAGTGATCTCTGCCTAACATACAAAGTTATGCCAAACCTAGGACTGTTGGACATGCTACACTTAAACAAATCCCCATCTCTCCGAACCACACGCTCCAGGGACCTAAACCTTGTCACCACAATAAACAGAACATGATGGAGGGATAGATTCCTGTCCCAGAGACTTCTCATACTCTGGAACAAACTACTCATTCATGTCAAGCAAAGGTCCTCATTGGACTTCTTTAAGAAAAATCTTGATGACTGAATGGGAAATAGAAAATTCACCCTGGGGATCATTTCTGCTGCACTGCTTGACAGGGGCACAGGAAAATCATTTTCTTGGGTGGCAAAAGCCATGGAACCTTTTTGAATAGGCTTATATAGGCCCCAGGGCCGATAGCCTAGTACCTATCTATGAACCTATGAATAATAACACTATGTAGACTATCTGTCTACATAGAGATAGAACTTTGTAGGCTGCATCCTCTACTTGCCTAGACCTTACAGATGACTAAGTAATCATGTCAAAATGTTGTTGTTAGCTAACATAGAATACATCTCAGTTGTAGTTATCCTGGGCTGGGATGGAGCTGTTCTCTCATATGAGTGAAGTACAGGATTCAGACTCTTGACTGCTGGGTCAGACCTTCCAGACTGTCTATTTTTGTATGCTTGTTTCAGTCTCTGTTCTAAATTTTTTCACTAGCAGGTGAATCTGCCTACTAGCATGTGCCCCTTCCTTTTTGTGTATTTAATCCTTTCACTAATATTAGAATAAGTTTCTGGGCAAGCCTAAAATAAATGTATCCATAAAAAGAAAAAAAAAACTAAATGCATAGCCATAAACCGTGGTAACTAGGCTTGCATTTTATTTATATTTTACCCCCCACATCTCACTGCAGAAAATAAGTTATTTTTTTAAAGGTACATACTTTGGCAAACATGACATATATCTAGATACACAACATATGTGCCTTGCTCATAATTTTTATGGAAACAGGCCAAGAAAAGATTATCTAAAACAAAGCAGTACAACTGTTCATTAGATTCATTTTCTGGTTTATTTTGTTTTTCTTCCAAGATGCCAGTAAAGATGACTGTGTGAACATTTGTGAGGTTTTTTTCTTTGTACTTTTTATACTTACTTTGTTTTCTTCTTTTTATCCCTGCTGTATTGCAGTATTGCTTTAATTTAAAGATTTTTCTTGGAATTTTAAAAGTTCTAGATTAGAGCACAAAACAAGCAATGTGTCTCTCTTTATGTGAGATCAAAGGGATTAATTGATTCTGAAATGTGAGGAGAGTTTGGAGCTCAGCGTTTTATGTAGGTCAGGAAAACAGGTCAAGTTTTTTTTTTCCAGAAAGCTGATAGAAAACATTATTTCTGATTTCTGGTTTTCTAATTTATGCATTTGATGTGTTCTCTTCTTTCACAGCAGTTTTATTGAAGTGTTATTTGAGTTTAAATTATTTTTTTTTTTTAGTTGTTCTTTAATGCTTACCCATTTTGATAATAAAGATACACACACACAGGGTCAAAGTATACACACATATGTATACACACACAGAAGCCCATAATTTCATGCATGCATAAACACAAGACATAAACACACATGTACACAAAGCCTGTGAGCCCAGCTTAACACCACACATTACAATGATGCAGGGTATAATCCACATTAAGTATTCTGAGTCTGGGCAACTGTTTGTCTCCAACCGACAAGTCACCATTTGCCAAAATAATATAGATAGATAGATAGATAGATAGATAGATAGATAGATAGATAGATAGATAGATAGATAGATAGATAGCAGGCAGTGATAAAAAATGTAACTTTCTGAATATATTAATTTGTATTTTCAGGTTAAAACTCACTTAGTTTGGAACAGGCATTAAATTAACCCAAATATATCAAGAAAAATAACAGACAGATATAAACAAATATCAATGCTCTGTTGTTTTGTGCTACTGACTATGTTAGGTTTCAATACAAGAAGAGGTATGTTGCCTAAATAAGCCTTTTCAGGCTATAATCATAATGGATACCAGAATAACAAGTAAGATGAGGCAGCAGTTGAGTGAATAACAGGAAGCACTGGGAAAGCACTGGATAGAAAATTCTAGTACCATGTTAATGGTCTATTCCACTGTCACTCAAGTATACCAACAATTCAGTTACTGTCTCTACTTTCCAGTTGCTGTTCTGCCTATTTAATCCATTGCCTGAGCATGACTGATCTTCTATCTATATTTCGATACCAAAAAACTTCCGGACACCACCACGACAATGGGATGCTTTGTAACAAGGTTTCCAAACACAACCATGGCAAATACAGTAGTTTTTGACTCGAGAAATTTTTGAAAACCACCACGACAATGAAATACTTTGTAGCAAGAGTTCCAAACACCACCACAGCAAATACGATTCTTTTTAGCTCTTTATTGCACCATAAAGATATAACAAAAGCTTTGTGTAAGTACTTTCAGTTTATACCAAACCCTTCATCAGACACATAGTTATCTCACACAATGCAAACATTTAAATATCAGAAATTGGTGCCAAAAATCCGCCTTAAAGAGATACTACTATGTACTAGTATCAGTATAAAAAACGCTTACCTATATCATCTCATTCTAAGCATATGCTTAAATATATATTTATATTAAAAACATATATTAATATTAAAAACAATGTTAAAACAATAATTAAACAAATAAATACATGAATAATAGACACTATATAAAATAAAATTTAGACATTCATATATCAATTCAGATTATAATATAAAAGACATGAATTATTTAATAATATCTATTCATACTATATAACTATTTGTCTGATGAAGGGTTTGGTATAATCAGAAAGTGCTTACATGAAGCTTTTGTTATATCTTTATGGTGCAATAAAGAGCTAAAAAGTATCGTATTTGCTGTGGTGGTGTTTGGAACTCTTGCTACAAAGTATTTCATTGTCGTGGTGGTGTTAGAAAATTTCTTGAGTCAAAAAGTACTGTATTTGCCATGGGTGTGTTTGGAAACCTTGTTACAAAGCATCCCATTGCCGTGGTGGTGTCTGGAAGTTTTTTGGTATGGAAATATTTTATTTTTTCTCCTGGACACCTTCAATCTACTATTGCTTCTCTGCATATTTATTTCTGATCTTCTATCTATATTATACGTCTTTTTGATGTTGTCATTATTTATCTTGAAATACAGCATCACCATCACAAAACTCAGTGGATGTTTTAAGAGGTTAATGGATGTCAGATATTTAGTATAAGAGCAAGGTTCCTGAGGTTCTTTATAAAGATGTCATTGATAAGGATAAGATTGTTAAATCATCCAGAATTCATATCACATTGCCTAAAGTACAGAGACATAGCAGCAGACCCCACAGCTGTGATTACCCCAGCCTTTTGCCCCACTGTGGTAAAGCTGCGTCTGTTGGCACTCTAGCACTCACCTTGCTGAACTGCTTCAGTAACATGTAGGATATGAGCATCTGTGCCTTCATGTTCTTTGTAATAATAGAAAGGTTATAGTACATAAATAAGAAAGTTTATCAAAAGAACAAGTATTAAGTTACTCTTTAAAATAATAAAACCTTAACATTTCTCCTTTAACCACTTAGGCAGCTTTTGTTTATGTGTGTGTGTGTTTGAGTGTGCACATGTAAATGTGTGTACATGTCTGCATATGTTTGCATAGCTAGTTAGCTAGCTACAGTAGATAGCTATAACAGCAGACAGGCAGATAGTTGGATAAGCAGGCTGAACTAAAATGCATGATAGGGGAGTATGTTAGCATTTTTGCTAATCTAAGTAATGTAGTATAAGTTTTAAAACATACAAATTCACAGAGTACTACCACCATGGCCTACAAAAACAGTAACTGAAAATGGTTCCCTGAAAGAACAAAAAGGGGAAGCTGCTTTACAGATAGAATACAATATGAAAAGAAAAAGTTTAACCCATAGTTAATTACAAGAGTTCAGAAAAACACGTCAAAACAAATGTAATGAGACAAACTTGAATATACAAATGTACCAGTCAGTTCATACCTGTTAGAAAACATGCTAAGCAAGTCAATGAGAACTAAAACTAAACAAGATTTTTCCCGTTGCTTTCTGCCTTCTGGCCAGGTCATGAGGGAAAAGTGGGCCATGAACCTGTTCATTTACTTGGCTAACAATCAATGTCAATCAATCAAATCAATCAATAGTGTCCTTCCAATGCAGTTATCAGAACATTTGGAAAAATTCCACCCTCAGAACAGGCTGCTGACAATGTTGTATATAACATTAATACTACTACTGCTCCTAAATAAAGTCCTATAGTCACTCAGCAGCATGATGGTATATCATCCTTGAATGACAAACGTATCTTAATTCGACAGCAGACGTTCATTATTTATGGCAGCTACGAAGGTATGAATGTAACCGCTGAACATGTGCATAACTCAACTGGCTTTTGTAGGGTGGGAATGATGCTAAATTCTGCAACAAAATCATCGATTTGGTCACTGCCACAGTGAGTTAAAAAAAAAAGGTGAGTCTTTGTTACATTAGCTGCCTTGTTCAATAACATACTTCCTGTTTAATGGCATACTATGAGTCTCATTGGAAGGGAAAAATATACATATATGTGTGTGTGTGTGTGTGTGTGTGTGTGTGTGTGTGTGTGTGTGTGTGTGTGTGTGTGTGTGTGTGTATATATATATATATATATATATATATAGACACACACACACACATATACATATCTCTATAGCTATATATATATATATATATATATATATATATATATATACACACACACACACACACACACACACACACATATATATATAATACAAGAGCTGTTTTAGCACAATGCTATATCTCTTCAAGGTGTGTGTATATGTCTGTATATGTGTATGTCTGTGTGCGTGTGTTTGTGTGTGTGCATGCATACAGAGATACAGATGGAGGTCTACCTGAGTGAATCTTTCCTCCTCCCACATACACACACACATACATGTGCACACAAGCACACACACACACACACACACACACACACACACACACACACACACACACAGGTAAGCATGCATATTTGACATTACAAAACAGTCATAGCAATGGAAGATCGGGAAAGGAAATTTGCATTTTTTCCCAGTATGTATAACAGGTCCCTTGTGTTTACGAAGTGTTTCTTTTTCTAGTTTATTTCCCTACTTCGGTGTTAACCACATTATGTTTCCATCAGATTGATATGTTGTGTTCATAATTTGGCTGTTTGATCTTTTTAATTTTTTTCAATTTTGTTCTATAGCATATTGCAAACTTATGGACGTATTTATACTCTCTGCTTAAGAAACTGGACATATTTTAGTTTACCTGAGTCATGCAATCATAAGTCCAAGAATAAATATGTTCGAGGAAAGCCTTCTATCACTGATCTAGGGTAGGGTGTTTCAGTTGTTCAATGACCTTGCTGAAAGTAAGTAGCATTGCAATCTTTCCCACTAATAATTAATGATCTCTCCTTTTTACGGTTGGAGTGTCTTTGAATTGATATAATAAAATAAGGGGGTACAGTGGTGTTACCCATCTCTTGTGTTTTTATATGTTGACCTTGCACAAATCTCACTTACATTAGAGAGCATCCATTTATATCACTTGCAGTTCACAAGTACATTCAAGAAACTACAGTCAATCAGTTCTATGTTTAGAGGTACTGACATTCATGGTATTATGGTGAAACCTATTCCACCACTGAATTTGTTTAAAATAAACTCTTTTTCATGCTAGCTCTGATGCTCATTCTGAAGAGGAACACTACTAGGCACGTGCAGTAGTCTATGACCATCTGTTTGTATAAACTTGTGACTATGGTCAGAGATAACCCCAGTCTAATGTAGCATCACCTCATTCTAGTTAGCTGTGCCGTCCAATCAGTATCTGCAGCATCTCCTTCCTTTGATGTTACCATCCACCACTGTTAGATCATTTGCTTCTGAACTGTATTTGTTTCTTAGGTAACATGTTATCTGTTATAACATTTTAAAAATGTTCAATAATTGTGCATTTTACCCACTTAACACACATTTTTCTCTCTAGATATAGATATAGATACAGATATAGATATAGATATAGATATATAGATATACATGTATGTAAATATAGAGAAAGATCATAGGATCATAGGAAGTTACTAAGCTATTGGCCCTGAGGACCTTGTAAGCCTAGCCAAGAGTC